>NW_021132145.1:5000-12229 GCF_004193835.3 Ostrinia furnacalis | reverse complement strand
TTTTTGACCCAGGCAACATCCCCATAGTTTGAATATCATAGAACTAGACAATCTAGAGTCCTAGTTGCCCAGACGGACGCTAACGATGTACAGGCCGGTTTTTAGGTAACTTCTAGGTCGACCAGTGAATAATTTAATGGCAAAAGGCCTAGTGTGCCTGGATCAACTGTCCGTCTCAAATACTCTTTAGATTTCATGAAAATACGAGTTCTAAGTGCACTTGGGGCAATTAGGATAATTTTAAAACTATTTGAACCTTTAGGCGCGTAGACTTGTAGGTGTAGAAACTCCTTTGAGCATTTATAAATATCCTTGGACATTTTACACTGCGCCTCTAGTCCCAAACTAAGCAAAGCTTGTATTAGACGGCGGATATAAACATACTTTGAATTTCAATCTACACTAATATTATAAAGAGGAAAACTTTGTTTGTTTGTTTGGTTGTAATGAATAGGCTCAAAAACTACTGGACCGTTTTTAAAAATTCTTTCACCATTCGAAAGCTATATTATCCACGAGTAACATAGGCTAAATTTTATTTTGGAAAAAAATAGGCGGGTCCACTATAGGCTATATTATGTCCACGCGGGCGAAGCCGCGGGCGGAAAGCTAGTACTCAATATGTTTATTGCTTCCATAATTATTAGTACATATTATTAGGTGTTATATAGTTGTAGATCACCGGCCATTGTGGAAATCATTGGTGGAGGTCTATGTTCAGCAGTGGACGTCCTGTGACTGAAATGATGATGATGATGATAATGATGATGAAGGGGGCCCTGTTGAGCGCTGAAAAATTAAAAGCTATTTCTCATGATTCTGTAAAAGATTCCATCTGTATCTTATTCGTACTAGTAATTTCATTTGACTTTAATTAATTTGATGATCGAAAATTTATTGTTTGGTTAAAAATTATACGTCCCAACAACTACACCAAACATTTCACAAAGCATTTGAATTAATTACCGTAGACCATGAAATAGATTTTACAAATCGATAGTATTAAGTGGGTCAGCATAGATCGATGCTCATAAATGATGCACAGGATATCGACTGGCTGGACGGATGATTGAACTGTGTCACGCCATGTGTGCATGACACCAGGTCTGGTGATTAGGCTTATCTAGGTTAAATTATATCCCTAGGGCTTAACCCTGATATTGTATTTTTTTAAAACGGCATTAGTGCTTTGTAATTATTGGTTTACATTGCATTTTGCTTTGGTTAGCGTAATAAATAAATAAATAAATAAATAAATAAAAGTTTATTTAACAACTTTAACATTTTTTACATTGCATTGTTGTACATACATTTCCTTAAAGACCCGTTTAATGCTAAGGTAATGGCAAAGATTTTGGTATTCTTTACAGGCACATGCAATTAGAGCAACGAGCTTTTTTGCCAAATTATAACAATGTGCGGATTAACAAAAATTAGGTATTGCTGATAAGAAAAAATCTAGATTTAGTTCGATAGTGAAGTAGGCCATAAAAGTTCCTTCTCTCGATAGATAAACGAAATAGAAAAGTATACTACAATCATACAAATTTCATATACATCTATCTATTTATATAAAAATGAAACCCGTTTTCCGTTGTCACGACATAACATGAAAACGGCTTGACCGATTTGGCTGATTTTTTTGTAGTTTTCTAATACTCTGTACAAGGTTTTTACGGAAAAAAATATAAAGAAAATCTCTACGCTAAGGCGGTACGAAGTTCGCCGGGTCAGCTAGTATTACAATAAAAACTCATGTAGGATTCTTATAATTTAGACTCATCAAGCTTGAAACTGACACTCAATTAGTGTTTTGTAAGGTAGGTAACATTAACTTCAATGTAGAGCAAAGTATCTTTGGTTTAGAGGTAAGTTTATATTCAAGAGTGAAGTAATGCAAATTTTATACTAAATTTACCTTAAACTGTCTCACGCACAGCAACTTGATACCATAATGATCGGGATGGGCGGGGTCGACAAAAAATTGGACTGATACACTTTATAGAGCGAACTATTAGAATTTCAAATCGGCGACATAGTTATTTATCTAATTAACATCAGTTGGTCTGTATCTAGGATTTATAGACCCATATTCGGGAGTAGCTGAGTGAGTCGAATGCTAAAGAGTTTCGGGATTTGTCGCAACAGGGCGTTGCTAATGATCCGATCGTTTATGGTTAAAACTAAAACATTCTTAAGAAATAGGCATTCACCTAATTAGGGATGATTAAAATCTGTCACTTGTTTTTCACTTTACCAATGGAAATGTCTAAATACAAAGATTTAGATACACAATTATATTATTTTCCATTATCTACTATTATTGATTGAGTACTGGGTGAGTTACATCAGTAAAAAAAGCTTTGACAAGCTGACAGCAGAAACTAACTTTTTATTAAACTACTTGTACCAAAGATCCAATACAATAATATTCATTAAGCTTCCTTTACAATTGGCAACAAGTCTGATCGTGATGATTAGATTATTTACTGAGTTAACATCGATATACACAAACCAGTTAATATAATCAAAGCACCCATTAATTAGTGGTCCCAACATAAAAAAGTCGCTCGCGTCGGCGCTTGCGCAGCCGGATTGATTCACAAGTGATCGCTTGCAATATCAGATGTCTACATTTACGGATGACAGGGGTATAAATATTTAAACTAGCATTTACCTACAAGCTAAGCTCGTACGGTTTATCGCCAAAGTTAAATGTCCCTAGATAGAACTGTTGCTTACTAAGGTAAATGGTAGTTATTTTGCAGTATCAGTTCCTCCGTGGTTGAGGATTCCGGGTGAAGCTCGCTTCCACCTTCGGCCTGATCGTCACTTACCATCAGGTGAGATACAGGCCAAGAGCTTCCTCGTTGTGGATAAAAAAAAAAAAAAAAAATCAAATAGGGAGGAAAATTTGGTTAAAATAACAATGCCTTTGCTTTTCTAAAGGGAAGTCCGCTCTATACAGCATCAGACAAGAGCAAGCGCGCGCGTGTGCATGGGGTATGCCAAATTGAAGGCACGCGGCATGTGTGCCGGGGGCTTTACTATTATGTTGAAGAATTTGAGTAGGTATCATAGTTTTCTAAGTATGATAATCTGAAAGAAAAAACTATAGTTGATATTTGCATTGAGTAAAAAATAAACGACATTCATGAATATTAAATAGCAAACTGACTCCCATTGCAACTTAATGAACTAAAACCCAGATTGGACATCCGGAGGAAACCAGCCTCTCGACACTGACGCTGTTAGACTTACACATAACTAATTAGTTAATTAATTGCCTATTTGATGTCACTACGAGAAACATTTGCAGTAACATTTCAATATTTTAGCTAGAGCAAATATAAGTAATATAGCTATTATTTAAATGTAATAGTTTGTAAAACCACTTTGATGGTGTTATGTGACTTTGACAATTAAATACTTAACTCAAGAAAAACTTACTAGGATATCATATATCCCACAGGCTTTTTGTATAGGATATTCCTGATACCTTTGTAGAGTATTTGTAAAGTACCAACATCTAGCATGTTGCGTTCGACTTTCGGTAGAGTTAACTCTTAATAAGTCTATAGGAAAGCGAGAGGAGTGTCATTTTAGGCCCCAGAGGGGGCTGCTGTGACCAAAGATATTACGAATAGTTAATAGTAATAGTTTTTATTTACCAAAGACTATAAATTAATTACTCAGTATGTGTAGGTTATATAATTTATCAAATAAATGTTTTCCGTGGCCATATTTGACTTCGGACAGATATAGATCGCTGTGACCAAGTCAATACAGTGACCGTGTTTCAGCTAGACTTACAACAATTATAAGAACATTAGTGCTAATTCACGTCTAGGCTGTAACCCAAACATGGTCATACAATTACTCAAGTAAAACAGTAATTGTCCCCAAGCTGTCTACCGATATGAATGATAATCATAAATTGGAATAGGTTCCACGGTAGCATATTAAGTATATGCCTTGCAGGATAACTCCTAAAAATGAAATAATAAAAAAAAATATGGGCGGAAAGTTTAATGCCTTTGTATGACCGCTTACAATGAAAGTAAGTAGGTACATACATAGGTACAATGAAAGAAACTAAATACTTTGGCGACCCAAGCAGAAATAAGAGTATTCAAATAGGAAAATAATCGATATGTAACAATATTATTCTAAAGATCAATTTGCAACTTATCATAGTCTGGGTGATATTATGTTTAATATTACGTATGTATTTACAAAAAAAAGTATTTAAGTATGTTTATATCCGCTGTCTAGTACCCACAGTACTACAAGCTTTGCTTAATTTGGGACTATAATGTAGTGTAAAATGTCCAAAGATATTTATTACTATTTAATGATTATTATTATTTATAGTAATAATTTGTGTTATGATTTCTGAACAATGAATAAAAATTTTAATCAACAAAAACTAATAATAAATCTGAAAATGTCTTGTCCACACTATTAATGATTATAATAACGATTGAAGAAATCATAGCCAGAAAGAGAAATAAAATGCAGCCATAAAATTCGTGTTCCAGCTCATTTTACACATACCACTAAAAGTAGAGTTATGTTATTGTACAAAAATTGATTACACGAATGTCAGAATTTCAAGAAATGCACTGAGAATTTTAGTGATAATTTTAATGGTTTGACATGGAATTTTATTAATTCGCTAACCTTCCGTCACCGGTTTTGGCTCCTTGCCAGTGTGCAGTGTTACCAAACACATTTATAAGCTTTTTTAGATTATTCGCAATCTGAACTTGAAGCGGAAAAAAAACCTAACTTTGACCGTAACTATAACGTTACCCGGTATTTTTTGTATGAAATTTGTCAAAGTTAAAGTAAAATGGTGCAACCCATTACCACACCATTACCCAACTTATGAGTACAAAATAAAGCTTTTAGTCATTATTGAGCTTTTAGGATGCTTCAACTCTGATCACTAAAACACCACAAATTTTATTTCAATCAATCAAAAGGCATTTCTTAAAACTAAATAAAATGTATATATTTATTGTTTGTTTGAAAGCGACAACTAACAAAATACTATTGCTTTATTAACTACGAAAAATGTTATTAAATGTTGAGAATTTAATGTTCATGAATGATTTATAATAGGGCCTCGCTTCACACGGACCATCAAAATGCGCCGACGAATTTACGAACATCTGCGCCTTGCCTAATACGTCGACAGACCTCATAAAGTGCAATTTTCTTATGCAGTTGTAATTTTTATTGCATTTTAGTACACTAAACTTGGTCATGCTACAATATACGGCCATCCATCCTCTAATTTGTTTACATTAGTTAGACTCGTGACTTTGCTTGGAAAATAACGTCATAACACTGACCCACAAACAATAGATGTTCTTTTGTTTCTAGTTTTTTGGCAGTTAAACTATTCCTACCAAAAACTTCACGTGAATTTATCTAAATCTAAAAAAATATATACTTATTTCGTGGTATACATTTTGTTTTCTGTAATTTATTTTAGTTTCTGGTAATATTTTTTGTCTGTAATTTTATTTTGAACACTTAAGTTATTTTATTACACTTATACTTTTGCAGTACCTACTTACTTATAAGAAGAATATACCAAAATGTTTCAGCGGTTAAACTTTTTATTTACACAAAAAGTTAAGTTTTTTTTTCTTGCGATTAATTTAAGATGGGCAATGTACGTACATGTTATAAAATAAGATGAAACCTTCGTTTTTCTATCAAGATCAACCTCTTCGCCTTAATAGCCTATCATAATCGTGTAAAAATAGAATAAATAATCATAATTAGTTGCGCACACATATCACGTAGGCCCAAACTCAGGATGCCTAGACCTAGGCAGGCCGATTTAAATTCCTACTTAGTATATAAGGTGGCCACTGGCTGGTAATTGGCCAGACGACATTCTTACTTCAGTAGAAACGGTCCCCGAAGCCATGCGGTCCCTAGTGAGTATGAATTTATAGATATAAAAAAATAAATAAAAAGTACGTTTATTTCGAACCAGGGTCCATATTATAGTGTTAGTAACAATGTAAGCTTAAACTATGTTATAAAATGATAAATCAATCTTTTGTAAGCCTTATGCCCGTTTTCACCATCACATCCCTAATTTTTTAGTGACCCCTATGAAAACAAAATTATTCCTGTTAAGTGTTACAACAGGGGTCACTTAATAATTAAGGATTGATAGTAAAAAAGGGGTAATAATAAAGTCCTTAAACCTATTACCTCCGGATAGAATTATTAAACTTTATATCCAGCTGTTCTGATGATAAAGCTATAAATTGACAAGATTGGCCAAAATCGGTTCAGCAGTTTTCCGTGAAGGTCTATAAAACGTCCATCAATCATCACAAACTTTCGGGCTTACAATAAAACAAGTGCACTCGTAGAATAGATTTATACATTCGTAGACTTTTCGTAGATTGCTTTTAGCTGCATCTGATCTAATTCGAGGGCTATTTTGTTTTCTAGTAAAACTCTATGGGGTGTTATCGTACAACTTAAAAGCATGTTAAAAATCACAGAGGCAGCTAATTTTGAACAAGGTTGAATGTGACACGGTAATTTCAAAGCACGTGGCGTCACAGCTTTATTACTTTTCCATGTATTGCAATAACACGTTATAATTTATATTTTTATGCACACAACTTGCATTAATGACGATAATATCAGCATATTTTCTGTATAGCAAAGGTTATCATGATCATCAAAGTTTCAGGTTACAGTCTTCAGGATCATGCTATGATTTTAAAAATATCAAAATAATACATTCTTTTGTTGACTCTCATATTAAAACTCACATCACGAACCGCCAAACATAATCTAATAGTACTGATCTAATGTTTTTTACAATTTAAAGTTTTTAATTTAACTTTATTCATAGTTCATCATTTAATCAGTAAATCATCATCGTATTGTGATCATCAATCAATCATCATCATATTGTGATTCAGGAATGTCGTAGCTGCTACTAAATCTCGTAGACGTCGTAGTCAACTTTTTATCACGCTGCTTTCTTTCGTAGCATATTTATTTACTCATTGAGTATAACTTAAACCAATGACACATAATTTTGTAATTGTCAAATGTGTTTCCAGGTACTTTTCGCCCTTCTTTCATTGGCTGCTGCCAAGCCTAAACCCGGTGGTCTGTGGGGAGCACCAGCCGTAAGTATCTATTGTAAACTATATTTTGATTGTTTAAACATACAAGGT
>NW_021132145.1:0-2500 GCF_004193835.3 Ostrinia furnacalis | reverse complement strand
GCCGTGATCCCCAAGTCTAGTGCCATCAGCTATAATTTCCTCCAACATTACAGAGGAAATAAAATCTTATAAGGACGTAAGAGATGTTCCTTACGTAAAGATAGGTAATATCTTTCCAGGAATTATTGCGGTCATCCTGTCCAATCCGTTGAGCATGGCATGATCACTCATTCCAAAAAAGAATTAATGACGAATTGAAACCATTTACCTACTTTGGAGAACTCAAAGATCAGTCATCATACGTCGCGGTTGATTCATCTACAGGTTCACTTGTATTGGCTTTAATCCTTTTCAATCCGATCTTCCATTTGCGATGCAAGCAATTAAAGTCTAAGAATGGTGCCTAGAATCCATGAACTCCGCCTAGCTTATTAAAACTATGGATCGACTTAACTGGCCTTGATTTTATTGGTTCATGGTTATTAGCACAAGTACCTACAAAGACCCAGTGCCATTTAATAAAACTCTTCATTAATTTTCAATCAACTTGGTCATCCAAACATTATTTTTCCAGATCGTCCACCCAGTGGCTCAACAAGTCGTCCACGCTGCCCCAGTGGTATCCCAACCGATAGTCCACGCTGCCCCAGTCGTCTCCCAACCGATAGTCCAAGCTGTCGCCCAACCGGTCTACCAACAAGTCCACGCTGCGCCGGTAGTGCAGGCCTACTCGCAGCCGATTGTGCAATCCTATGGCCACGGCTGGTAAACGCATCTAATAATATGAGATTGTAAATATTTTGTTCTTCCCTTATTTAAGCGTTGAGATCATTTCCGTGCTGTTGTTGTGGTGCTAATAAACAGTTTTGCTATCAGTATTGAACATTTGCTTTTTTTTTTCCTTAAATTCACACTAGAAATTTCATACGAAAGAAAGTAACCTTTTTACGAATAATACTTACCTACCCATAACTTTGAGAGATCCAGGGAAAACCACACAAAAATTCACGCAGGCAAAGCCGCCGGAAAAAGTCAGAGTTTCCTAAATACATAACCCTTTAGCAAATGACATTACACGAAAAAAGTGGGTCTTAACCCTTAAGTAACATCCTTATTTTTGGTTACACATTGAACACCCTGGGGTAAAAAAATTACCCCAAACGGAAATTGATTTTTTTTAAAGTAAATATTGAAAATAAATTCAATTTGTAATTTAAAATGTATTAGCGGGCTGACTAAATTATACGATTGCCTTGAAAAATCGTCTGTCTCGCGTAAAAAAACATTTTAAAACAATCATAACAAAAAACAAAGAATTTTTCATTTGCTACTATAGTTTCTACAATGACCTTCTAGAAAAATCTTGAAAAGTTATTGTGGGAACCAAAAACTTACACTAATCGGACATCGAATAGCTGCTTTATACAATTTTAAACTCAAAGTTAAATAAAACGTAAATTTTTGAACTTTTATCAAAGCAAAAAAAAATAAAAAATTATAAAATTATGAGAAATTGTTTTATTTTATTTTATTTTATTCCTAAATATTATTTTCAGAACACATCAAACACACTGAATTATTACGTAATTATCATTTTGGAGTTATATTTCTGTGTCGAATTTATGAACGCTCTGTTCTGAGGGGATGTCTTCGAAGTTCGAAAAGTATCATGTAAATCAAGCTCTATTTATCTCTACATTCTCAAGACAACGTGCTACTTGATCGTCATATAAATATTTACTCATTTTGTTTAAATATAATAAAAACCTATTAATTACATGTTAGGTTATGATAAATTAAAGCATGCGTAACTAACACCCTGGGGTAAATTTCTACCCCACCTACCTGTAAAAGCCAAACGGATGATTTTTGTCACATCCCGCGTCTACGAGCTTAAAGCGCACACTCTGCATTGAGAATACACAAAACGACATTGCTCTAGCTTCAATAGAAAAAAAGATATGCCAATTTTTATACGTCTGGGGTAAAAAATTACCCCACGGTGTTACTTAAGGGTTAAAACCAACAGTTACGACCACCATATTGCTGTGAAAAAATCGTTTAGCGATGACCTTGAGATTACGTAGGAAAACAAAAATAAACCGTACGAATATGGAGCAGAATCGTGCGTAGGGAGCGCAAAGTCACGCTATGAATGAGAAAACGCAATAAATCGGAAAGGTTACGGTTTTCCTGTTGAATCGATAGCGCAGCGGCACATCACTAGCCATCGCGTGACAAACGGAGCATCACTGTGCGGCTACTATCTTGTGAATCAACTTTAGAGTAGAGTGACCACAATTTTTTTAAGAATACACACTTAAATGTCGATTTTAACCATGAACATATTGTTTGGCTCTACAATTTCCCTTCTTTAATAGAGTTGTCAGCAGCAGGACTTCAGTAATCTTTAGGAAAAAAAAACTCTATTCCTCTAATTGATATTAGCTATACCCACCTCCTGTTGTTTTTAAAAGCGATAATACCCGTAGCATATTAAATTATGCTATAAAACCTACACCGTATTAACACCTTTGCTGCGGCAGTAACTTTCTAATAC
>NW_021132144.1:0-2772 GCF_004193835.3 Ostrinia furnacalis | reverse complement strand
CATTGTGACGCTTTATGTCCTTTTTCTCCGCATATTGCACAAGGTGTAACTTGTTGAGTAGCTTTTGGTGCTTTATTGTTTTCGTTCGATTCCTTGAATATTCCTAGTTGATTTAGATTGATTATGCCGTTGTCTAATATTTTTGGTAGTAGATCTAATCCCAGAATACAACTGTAGGCTAATTTATACATTACCGCGAATGTATGTCGAATTTTTGGTCCGTTTTCTCTTTGGATTGAGCAGTTCATCTGTCCGAGCGGATAGATAACTTGTCCGTTTAGACTATTGATCTTTAATTTCGTTCCTTTCATTGGTCTGTGTGCTTGTGGTGGGAGTGCATCTGGATGTATCATTGATATACTTGCTCCTGTGTCGATCAGTGCTGTTAACTCTATGTCATTAATTTTTACTTTCATTAGTAAGGCATCTCCTCCCACTGTTGTTCCTGTACAGACTGTTCTGGTTTCTAAGTCTTGACTGCTCTGCATTGTTAGTGACTGTCGGTTTCGTACCGGTGGTTGTGTATTATCTGATAGTATCATTGAGCTTCTTGAACTCATAATATTTTGTTGTACTATTGGTTCCATCTGATGTGGCACTGGTGAATTTATTGGTTGCCAATTTGTTTGACCTGGTAATACTGTATTCGTTGGCATAGTCCAATTTGGATTTAGTTGTGGATTTGAAAAATCGTATAGTCTAGGTACTCGTCTCAATTGTGTTGGATCTTCCATTGGATAATATAATCCGTCATTACCTATTACCCCTGGGTTGGGTACTTGTTGATTTCCTAGCTGGTATGTTTGTGCATTTCTTTGATACATCTCTTTGAATGATTTCTTGACTTTGCTGATTTTTGATTTTCTTTTGGCTTTCCTCTTCTCTTGTTTTCTATCTTTTCTGAATAACTTCTTCGTAATCTGGAGCTTTTTCTCTGTAATAACTGGTTGATTGAATATTTCCTCCCGATTCATTGCTATCGCTGCTGGTACTATCGTTCCATTTTCTTCGTAGCTGTTCTTGTAATGCTTTTAAGTATGATTTTTTATTTTCTCCTCTAGTGTCCCATTCGATGCATAATTGCCTGATTTGTGCTCCGACTTCTTGATCTGAACCATGTATTTTGCTCATTTTCTTGAGGAATTTCTTTATTTGATGGATATCTTTTGTGTGGCTGTTTAGTACAATCGTCTTTGCCCAGAATGGAAATATTCCTGTCATTAATTTCCAATTTATTCGTTTTTCTCTTCTGTATATATCAAAACACGCGAACATCTGAGTGATGACTACTCTCACGATAGATATAATTAACATAATTCCCAATAATCCTGCCATTGCTTGGCCAAATATGATGAATTTTCCCCACATCTTTTTCATAACATTGTGAGTTGCTTGTTGAAAGTGATCTGGTGATAATAATAGATCGTAATTGGGTCTTCCATTCGATAACGTTCCACCAGCTATCTGTACTATGTTCGATAATATTTGCATTCTTTTTACTGGGAAAAGCATATGTTCACGTGCTCTAGCTAAATCGTCTGAGCTATAGATTCCATTTTCTGCTACGTTTAGAGATTCAAACCTTTCTCCACCATTCAATCTGAGCAAAGAGAATTTCTGAGGTTTCGGACCCCATGTGGATCTATCTGGAAATCTGATCCATTTTCCGTTTGGCATTACATACATTGGTCCTAAAATATTTGAACAATTTATTTGATTTGGAACATAGTCGATCGGTGACATTATTCTTGTGACAGGTTGCACATATCTGGTTCTATTTTTATGCCAGATTTCTAATTCATTATAACATATTTCTCTATCTTTCGGTCTTGGAGTCATTATGGCTGACATTTCTTTGCACTGGTAAATATACATGACTTCTCCTACGATTCTGCCAAATTGTCCTTTACCCAGAGGAAGTAGTGGTGCTACATTATCTGGATTTGTTATTGCCATTGCTAATTTTGTTTTTAATAATTCCTGATTCAATATACAATCATTCTGTACTAAATCGTGATACATCTTTTCCACAGAGGCCTGTCCTTTGTGATACAAGAAATCCATTTTATTATTAACATATAGATGTAGTTTTATATCTTCGTTCCCAATTACATGCCGTGCTCCTGCTAACTTTCGTTCTGCGATGTGTAAGCCTTTATAATTTGTTTTATAGACAATGCCTTCGCATTTTGATATTGCTTTATCTTTTATTAATCTGATTCCATCTTTTCCGCTAACAGACATCAATACAATTGGTGTGTCTACCCATTTCATTTCCGATTCTTGTGATCCTTCCTTAGCGGCTCTACCTGCCGTTCTGCTTTCTGTAAATAATTCTAATTTTTCCTTTGGTTCCTGATAACGCTTTCCTTGATATTCGTTGAATATTACTTCCTTCAAAAAGGTCATTTTACATTCCTTTAAATCTACATCGTATACAAGTGTTGATATTCCTGAACTACATGATTTATCTGACGCTCTACACGCTGGTTGTGTTTTCATGGTTAAGTCATCTACATCGAATAGTGCTTTAAATTCTTTTAATTCCACTGTGTAACTTTCTATTACTACCACATTTTTTGCTACTACTCCATCTATCGTATATGAACCCGTTGTACATTGTCCGTCTACTGCTGATATTGATCCCACTGTAATTAACTTTTGACTGGTTACAAATCCCTTTTTTGCCTGTTACCGTGACACCTGTTTTTATATCTATCTTTCCAAATGCAAATCCTTGTTCGCATTGCTGTCTGGTTAATAATACTGGTT
>NW_021132143.1:0-1096 GCF_004193835.3 Ostrinia furnacalis | reverse complement strand
TACTCAAAGTAATTAAATTCATAATTATTTTGCTTTTCAGGTAGGTATCAGAAGATTAGTAGTAGCAAGAATGAAGATTAAGACAGAAACAAGAATCAAACGCACCACATTGAATAATATATAACAAGACCAGGCTTTGCACGAGTTGGGGCTACAAAGAGAAAAAATATTGATAGAAAGAGAAAACAATTTGTTAGAACATGAAAAAAAGCTTTATGATTTACAAATACATACAATTAAATTAGAAATTGAAGATTGATGAAAATAAAACTTTATTAAAAAATTTATGTTTTATTTGCCACTAGCAACTGATACATTATGTAGGTGGCACTGGAAGGCCTCCTCGCAGTTAATTTCCTCAGGTCTTCTTTTATCAGTGGTAAAAGTATGAAAAGTACCCCATCATTGGAAAACCTAAACTAAATTCGTCTGAATTGTAATAATCAAAGGGATTTTGGGAATCCCGTATCACTTTTCTGGTACTTTTTTTCTACTTTGCTCATTGATATAATTATCAAATTCTTCTTCACTACTGTAATCCATTGTAAGATAATATTAATCGAATAAATAATAATAATAATAAATAAATATCCTTGGACATTTTACACTACGCTTCTAGTCCCAAACTAAGCAAAGCTTGTACTATGGGTACTAGACAACGGATATAAACATACTTAAATACTTTTTTTTTTTTGTAAATACATACTTATTATACATAGAAAACACCCAGTCCAGTACAAACAAATCTGTTCATGCACACAAATGTTTGTACTGTGCGGGAATCGAACCCGCTACCTCCGGAATAGTAGTCCGTTTCGAACCACTACACCAAACGGCCGACAATACAACCATAAATAAAGCAAACAAACCTCAAAAACGAGAATAACCTAAAAATTTTGACGTAAATAGACACTATGCGTTGCGTAATACAGCTCCCTGTCTACCTTAGCTTTGCGTTCATTCTAAGGGACGCATAGTGCTTGTCACCACTGAAGTATTGTCTATGAATAGGTTTTTGGGACCCTGTGCGTCAACGCGCACTATGAGGCCTCAAAGTAATGTTTGTGAATACGGGTGTTATTAATAATAATAATAA
>NW_021132142.1:0-1686 GCF_004193835.3 Ostrinia furnacalis | reverse complement strand
GGACAACACGCATAAGTTGTAATATTAAGTTAAATTATGACTTAATTTAAAGTTTAGATCACACACATTACACTAGTTTTTATTTCACCTCAATCCATCCAGTATTACCGAAGATAGAGCCTCGAGAAGTTTACGGACATTTTAAAATTTTCAAAAATTTCTAATATTCGCGCGTGACGTCACAACATGATTTTGCAGCCCCCGCACGTTAACCCATTTACCACTTTTTGTCTTTTTCCAACTAAAATAAAATGTTACCTGACAACTGTTGTTAGTTGTCATCGTTCAATCACATTTCAAACTAGGCGCTAAAAAAGTAACCATTATTATGCCACCTATTGCCAATTTTGTGCAGTATGAAGCCATTTTTACATTTATGCACTTAAATATAAATTTTCTGGAAAAATAACCAAGTTTGTGTCTCTGTGCTCAATAACGAGTAAATAGTCCAGTTATTTGTTAGTAATGTAAGTTAAATAGATTTAGAGTTGTGAAACAGTCAAATTAATGTACCTGCTATATTGCGAGTTATTTTTTCTTTCATCATGACAGGACACGCTGCCGGGTGTCCTAAATATGCTGAAGTATTAAAAAATTCGCGTTGCTGAAGTATACATTTTTTTTGTCTCGTTTGTTTCTACATTACATAATTGTATCCTACTAATATTATAAATGCGAAAGTTTGGATGTCTGGAAGTTTAAAATAAAGTAAAGTAATGTTTATTTCTCACCAACATAACAGATAATAAGGGAGAGTCCGGTAATTTGTACCAGTTTTTTTCAATCCCATTTTACACATAGTTTTCTTTTGTTTTTGCTAATGTACATGGTATATAATTAAAGATAAATTATTTAACTTACTATTTCATAGGTATTAATCAACATAATTGTTGTATATTTAGCACAAATCAACAAAATACGAGTTCAGAGCTTCGGTCCAATTTAGCCAACCGGTTCGATAATTTGTACCACAGGGTTACTCAATTGGATTTCAATAAATTTCAAGCCTATAAAAAAACTATGGCAAAATAATATATGATACATTCTTAACAAATTAGGTAACGAAAAAGAACAGTAGTTAGTAACATAGACAATCCATATTGTTTTACACGTTATCACGATTTTGAGTAAAAGTTTTGCAATTCCAATTATCGTAACGCACACTTATACCTAATCTATTTTGTCAGTCTTTTGCTTTCATTTATTGTTAGTCAAACATAACTACGCTATTATAACTTCAAAATATGATTTACTAAAAAAAAAATTAAAAATCCTTTGGTAAAGTTCCATACAACTTGATGTGGTACAATTTAGCCGACTAGGTGATAGTGCTTTTAAAAAATCGGTAAAAAATATAGCTTATAAATACCGAAAAATGTTTCAAATAATTGTAATCCACACTATTTTACGCTTCTAAATAATATATAAGAAACACCCTGTGATTAAATTTAACAAAATTACAAACTAAACATGTATTGTCAAAAGTTACTTGAAAACAATGAAAAAATACTTTTCAAAATAAAACACACGTGTTCGTTGTCACGGCAAAAACCATATGGCCGATATTAATTGAATTTAGTTGTGTATCGCTGAGTGTTGCAATTACAGACATTCAATAAATACTTTACGAAATATGAGGGTGGTACAATTTACCCGGCGGTACAATATACCGAACTCTCCCCTATT
>NW_021132141.1:0-7157 GCF_004193835.3 Ostrinia furnacalis | reverse complement strand
AAAGTAGGTAATCCTACTAATATTATAAATGCGAAAGGTTGTGTCTATGTCTGGATGTTTGTTACTCTTTCACGCAAAAACTACTGAATGGATTTTGATGAAACTTTACAGTATTATTGATTATAACCCAGAATAACATATAGGCTATAATTAATGACGATATGTGACCATCTAAATTTCACGTGTGAAGCCGCGGGCAAAAGCTAGTCATACATAATGCGGACTGCGTTTACTTTGACCAGTTCACAGATCGCATCCAGTGTGGCAAACCCTTAATTACATATATCAATGATCAATGTTAGAATAATCGTACGAGAAACATTAAGGTCTTAGCAGACTTATCTACTCAGAAAGGGATCAATACCGTATCGCCTTTCGCAAGCTGTCATCGCTTTTCGCGCGCTGTCAACCGCGAGTCGATGCGTTTACGTTACGATGCGGATAAGTGTGCGTTACAATATGGAGTCTCATACAAAGAATACTGACCGCCTTGAGTTGATACGGTTATGATCCCTTTCCGTGTTGATAATACGTCCTATAGGTCATAGCACTGACCTTGAGCACTCAATGTTCTAGAAACTCAAACTCAAGAGTACCTTGCATAGAACATAATACATATTCGCTTAGAAACGAGCGACAAAATCGATACATCAAGTGATGATTACGATGAAGATCAATTAACATCGATTATGAAGCCACTTTCGCCGCAAAATCGTTTCGCGTAATGCGAGGCCGATCCAAGTAGGCCGCGCGGCCACACCCGGCTGGTGTTACTACCGAGTACGGTCGGCAAAATATCCTAATTCTATTTGCATGCAACAATATAGAAAATACATTTTCTTATCAGTGACACATTGATGCAGTTGACACACCAAATCAACTGACAAGAATTATCGACTTTCGACATGTCAAAAGTTATAGAGTACAAGTCGTCGGGATTGGATTACTAATGTTTGGCCAAAAAACGTTTCCCAAGTTATCACATCGCAAACAACGTTTCCCAAATTTTCATTTGGCAAATTCTCATTTGGCAAAAACAACTTATTGCATATCTGCCCTGTAAGTGCCTATTCACTCTCACCTTGAAAACGCCCGGATTATAGTCTTCGGGAAAGACAGCAGCAGGCAACGAATTCCAGTCCCTAGCTGTTCGCATTATAAAAGAGTCATCGAAACGCTTAGTGATTCTTTTGAAAGAAAGCCGCCTACATCAGGCTGTCTAGATGGACTTGGTGAAGTCTTTTCTAAACACAAGAACAATGCTAACAATGTTAAATTAAATAGTCACTAAAAGGCCATCCAGTCAGTGACATGTTGAACTAATCGCAAGGATATGACACTGGTCTTTTTATATGTAGTGCCACTAATATCTTGGCCAGTTCATTCATCTGTTACAAAGACGCAAGAACCATTAGACTGTCGAAATTGAGGAAAGAAAACTCGTTGAAATAAAAACTTAATAAATTAATAAATTGTGATTAAATGGTTTCAATTAAATAAAATCCTTGTAAAAGAATCTCTTTCCTACTACTAATCACTGTTCTTAATGTCTAACAATAATATCTACTTGTAAATAAATAGGGTAACAAAATGGAATCATTATACCAGCATTTTCCTCTTATTTTACTTTGGGTTGTAAAATCCTGGTTTCATCGTTTATGAGCTATCGGCGTCAGATATAACTCAATCGCTCAATGACAAAGCAAGCCGATTGAAAGAAGAACACAAAGTTGTTAGCTGAAGAAGAGCCAAAAATCAAGCTTCTCTGAAGAAATTTTAGGTCACTTGACGCTCCGTTTCAAGCTTAAAGGTGGCGTTACATAACTGGTACACTTGCACGCCAGTTCCATGCACATACCGTTAAAAAGAATGCAAGATTTTTACAGGAATGTGTATCGTCTTAAAACAGTGGGGTTCTCATCGTGACTTTTCAAATCTGGTCTGATGCAGAACATGCACTTCGCAAAATATGAAATTTTCAATACTAATTTTATAGAAACAAACTCTTCAGCCCTAACCATTGAATAGAAGAGTACGCATTTTGCGAATTACCTACTTAAGGTTCGGCCAAACCAATGCGATCACACGCGATCAGCCGGCGTGCAGCGATGGCGACCTGACTTAAATGCATTGATCGCCATCGCTGCACCCGGCTGATCGCGTGTGATCGCGTTGGTTTGGCCGAACCTCAAACTTCCGAAGGGCCAAGAAGAAGAAGAAAGGCCAACGTCAGACCCTTCAAATCACTCGATATCCCGGCATCCCCAGGCAGCGACTTTCCGCGTCACTTGATCCGTATCCACTGTTCTGCGAACCGTACGCCGGCACGCCAACCTAATCAGCCGACAATTAAGCCGTTTTTTCCTACGGTTTCAAACAATTAGCCACAACACTGATATATTTCTCGTGATTTCATTGTTACAATACTCCGCTAATGCTTGTTCTAATGACTTAAGTAAGACTATCACAACTAGACCATCTGATACGGTAATGTAATTAGTATTTTATCACTGCGCTCGGATTAATATCGGTTGAGACCGTGAGAATTTGAGATTAGCACAAAGAATAAGTTTGAGATGCGACTCTTATATATAAATATTTTTGGTAGCATGTAAAACAAAACTGTCATGATATGGACCGTGATTTGACGCTCACATACATAATTTTACATACAATATTAGTTGTATGTATGAACGACAGAATATGTTTTGGTAAATGTGAGATAAAACTGCTTAGTAGAGCACGTGATTTGAAACTTATAAGCATAATTTTACATACGGCAATATTTTTGTATGTACAGACGACAAAACGAAGGTTTTGCAACAATATTGTAAAGTCTGATGATGTGCTGTCGATTGATTGTTTTCGTTATAACACTTTCAACTGTTCATATTGACCGTTTATCACAAGTTAGACCAATTTAACCTATCCGTTATTTCAACGACGGTGGCCTTTCACTGAGAATACGTAATCTAATTTTAATTTCATATTTAGTAGCTGATACACTAATAGATGATTAAAACCAGGTTTTTTTATGCACTGCGACGCTCCATGAAGCCATTTTAAAACTGCTTTTACCGTTGTATCTCGAAATCTACAATATCTGCCCTTTTTCAAAATCAAAATCAAAATCAAAATCAAAAATATTTATTCAGTTTAGACCACAAGTGGCACTTATGAACGTCAATAGAAAATAATAAAAAAAGAAAAAGGTAGCCCTTATGGGGCACTTTACATGTCTCCTTATCTTTTGGGCCCTACCAGCGCTTCGAGACAAACATATGGCAAGTGCTGAGAAGAAACGCCGGAACAAACTCAGTCACCACTTATTGCCAGGAATTATCTAACGGTAAGAATAGTCAAATTTAAGTACATCAAATATGTGCAGACTGAACTGACCACGCATCCTTGTCATCAATATAGTCTCGAACCTTGTAGTACCCTTTGGACATAAGGGTATTTTTTATATGTATCTTAAATTTGTTTATTGGCAATTCGACAAGGTTGTGTGGTATTTTGTTAAATATGGTAATACATTTCCCCAAGAATGAATTACCTATCTTATGCAACCTAAATGATGGAACAGCAAGTTTATTCTTATGTCTCGTGTTAAATGAGTGGACGTCACTTTTCTTAGTAAATAAATGTATATGTTTACGGACATACATAATGTTATCAAATATGTATTGCGAAGCCACAGTCAATATATTGATTTCTTTAAAAANCAATATGGGGGCCCCATTGTAATTTACAGTCTAGGGTAATACCTAGAAAGACAGTAGAGTTTATCAGTTCAATGCGTTCATTATTTACTGTAATATTAGTATTAACTTGTTTGACATTAGGCATAGTGAATTTTAAACATTTGGTTTTTTTTGCGTTTAATAGCAAATTATTAGTTGTAAACCAGTCTAATACTTTGGAAAGAGCATTATTCACGTCGTCAAATATTTCCTGACGCCTGTCAGTTTTAAAAATTAAAGAAGTGTCATCAGCAAATAATACTATCTCACAAAGGTCCTTTGAATAAAAAGGTAGATCATTTATATAAATCAGAAAGAGCAATGGTCCCAGTATTGAGCCTTGGGGCACTCCCATTTTTAGGGGGGCGCCCGAAGAGTTAGTTCCGTGAATATTTACTTTTTGTAATCTGTCTGAGAGGTAAGAGTGTAATAGGCTTAAGGCCTTGCCTGATACGCCATAATGTTCTAGCTTAAATAACAGAGTTTGATGATCAACACAGTCAAACGCCTTCGATAAGTCACAAAATACACCAATAGCATCTTTTTTCTCCTGCCAAGCATCGAAAATGTGTTTGATAAGAGCAACCCCTGCATCGGTCGTACTTTTCCCTTTTGTGAACCCATATTGTTTTTCATGAAACAGTTTATTTAAGTTAAAATGAGACAGTAGTTGATAAATTTAATTGCCATGTTCAGTGCAAATTATTATCATTTAACGATATCTTTGTATCGGGTCGGGCTTCGCGTAGGGTTGCCAGTGTACGGAAAAAATGCTATCAGGTTGTTTTATTTAATTAAGAATCCAGTTCATGTTTTTCCAGAGCCGTAATTAGCGTCCCAAAAATTCATTTACTGGCATCAATTTTAAACCCTCTATGTTACAATGTATGTCTTCAGTACACTTACTTATCTATTTTATTGAAAATCCCTGCCGAGCTCATAGGTAATTCAAATAATGAAATTGAATCAACCATCAATGCCATCAATCACCATAATTTGAAGTGACTTTTACTTTGACTTTCGATCTATATTGAACTGTATTTCATTCACATCTCAAGAAGTAGAGTTCATCCAGTTTTATACCGTCTTATCCAGTTGTTTTTATTTAATATCTCCTTTGCCTCTAGACTAGCTAATTCCCTCAACTTAACTTGTACCAGCCCTACCCGTTGAAAGCTAGTGGTGCTTACAATTTCTTTACGTTTTATTTTCTGAACATTAATTTGTAGCAGAGCGCCATACATCAAAATAGTCATTAGCTTTGTCTAAATGTTCGCGTACATTAAGAACATACACTCTATCCTATAAAGTCAATTTAACTGCACGGTGTACCTAGGCGGCAGTAATTACTAGTATTATTATAATAATCACAGTTATTACCTGGCTAATTAAGGTAAAGCCCTAAAAGCAGGGCTTGTTTAGAGACTAGATAACGGATAAACATACTTAAATAGATATGCCAGACATGATGACGTGTACTTTTAACGGCTGATGTATGTACATAAGCTCCTGTTCAAATTAACTTTTGCCTCCAGGATTTGAACTCACAGCGGCTGTTGCAAAGTGAATTGAAAGTCTTAGGTGACCCAGAAGAAATCTGCTGACTCCTGTAAGTTTTTAGGAATTGCATAAAAACAGTTACAGGCAAGAATATGTAGAGTTTTTATGCCTTGAAGTTTAACTTTCCCCCAGGACAAACTTGACCTTCACTGGTTGGGTTTTTATTGGCGGTCAAGCTGTAGATCCTGGCTACACAGGAGTTGCAGAGGTGGGAACGAGAGGTGGGAATAGTCCCGTTTTAATGGCTTGAAGTTAGCGAAATGTTTATTGTCACTATGATTATACTTCGCTTCTCTACCATGTCATTAAGTTCATAAAATAAAAGGTAAGTTTGGGTTAAGTAAAGAAACAAGAAACCCCAGTAAAGATGAACTCCCGCCTTTTAAACAACGTTTTACGAAAATTTGTATTCACTCGGGAGTCCATTTACTCCGTTTTGTCAGCTATGCGATAGATATAGTACTCCTTATGGGAGAAAATTCAATATTCAGCAGTGAACTACTACTAGCCAATGATAATGAAGAAAATTAAAGCTTAACTTTACAGCTATCTTACTGGGATAAACTTGACCTTCATTGGTTGGGTTCTTATTAGAGGTCAAGCTGTAAATCCTGGTTACACAGGAGTTGCAGCGGGGAGAACGAGAGGTGGGAATAGTCCCGTCATGGAAAGTGATGACCAAGTCGAATGTCGAAGCGACCTTCACTAGGAATCCTTAAACACAGAGGAACTATTTGATAATTATGATGAAGGAATAAAGGAGGTACCAACCTGCGTCTCCGTCAGGCTCAAGGCCTGGGCTAGCTGCTTCCTCTCAGCGCCCACCACGTAGTGGTTCTTCTCAAACGCGTGCTCCAGCTTGAGGAGTTGTGAAGGTGAGAATGCCGTTCTGATCCTCTTCGGCTTTCTGAAGGGCTGCAGAAGGAACCCTGGGATGTCTGGGCCTGGAAGAGAAGATAGGGCAAATGAGACTCCTGTTAAGCTAGAATCGAGTAGAATGGTAATATATGGGAATAGTAGAATGGAATCAGGTTATTTAGTCTCCAATACAGGAGCGAGACCCTCTAAACCAGATGCAATGGCTTTTGCCCTTCATCCCTTATACTGGCACCACTACACCACTTAAAAAGTGACAATCACAAAGAACAAAAGAAGTTGGAACGAAACAATTTAGGAGGTCCATTTTTAGAATACTAGCCTATTTTATGAAAAGAACATTAATTTTGAAAAATGAAAAAATTTAGGAGGTTTTATGATCTAAAGAAGTTCTTTAGATTTGTACCCCAACGGCCAATATTTCTTTATTAATTCTATCTATACGCAATATTTTTATCACTTAAGGAAGGAACAATACGGAAAGGATCCCTTTTTACCTTCTATTGTTCCTTATGCACTAAATAAACATTTTTCTTTATTTCTTTCAATCTGCGCACTACTGATCCACTTAATCTCGCTCAACAACACCCTTCACTGGTAGAACCATTATATTCAACTAGCTTTCTGCCCGCGGCTTCGCCCGCGTGGAATTTTGTCTGTCACAGAAAAACTTTATCGCGCGCGTCCCTGTTTCAAAAACCGGGATAAAAACTATCCTATGTCCATTCCCGGGACTCAAACTATGTCCCTGCCAAATTTCATCGAAATCGGTTGCGAGGTTTAAGCGGGAAAGCGTAACAGACAGACAGACAGACAGACAGAGTTACTTTCGCATTTATAATATTAGTTGGGATATAGAAATGTTTTATTTAAGCCCGCATAACTTATCCGCTATTTCACTCTTATGTACTACAAGGGGCTCAGCGTAAACCACCTTTACGGAACACTGTGATAAATGCTTCATAACACACCATAATC
>NW_021132140.1:0-2201 GCF_004193835.3 Ostrinia furnacalis | reverse complement strand
CTTTTTGGTTTTTGTGAATTTTACTCAACATTTCAATTTTTTTGTATGAAAAGGCAAAAAGTTTGTTCTAGAAATGAATTCGCCATCCTTTAATTATCCGAAAATGATACCACACTTGCCCTAATACCCATAGTTTTGAAGATATGGGCCTTAAAGTGAAGCGCGGCGGAAGGAAACTTGCCTCCCCTCCCTCTGCTACCACAGGGGGGGCTCCCGATGTCTACCGACGGAAATCCACTCAGGAGCACCCAAAGAACCACTGTTGCAAAAATGAGCCTTCTATACCAAAGTGGAGGGGTCTCCATACAAATCATTGCACTAAATTCCCTACTATAGTTCATAATTTGATTCCCAACAGTTCCACGACATTAAAAATATGGGACAGCAAGGTTCTGGAGTGGAGGCCGCGTACCGGAAAGCGCAGCGTAGGACGTCCACCCGCAAGGTGGACCGACAACCTCGTATTGCATTGTTGTGTTCCGGCAGTTAGTATTTTACGTAGCCAGTTCCTCCGTGGTTGAGGATTCCGGGTGAAGCTCGCTTCCACCTTTGGCCTGATCGTCACTTACCATCAGGTGAGATACAGGCCAAGAGCTTCCTTGTTGTGGATTAAAAAAAAATAGGTCGCGGGAAGGCGCTGGATGCAGGCCGCCACCAACCGGCCATTGTGGAAATGATTGGGGGAGGCCTATGATCAGCAGTGGACGTCCTATGGCTGAAATGATTATGATGATCACCCATTGATATAATCGGTTATCAGGAGCGGACTCAAGGCCGCGGTCAAAAACCAGTATAATTATTGTTAAACACCTATAAATATAATTAATGTACATATTTGTCGCTAATTGGCACCGAATATCGTCGTGAATGTTAATGCAACGTTTAATTTAAAATATTTGTGTATTAAATTAAATAGCAGTTAAAATGGCAGTTATCCTCAATGAATGACTGGTTAATTAATAATTAATAAACCAGTGATTTTACATTTAATTTTGAGTGACAGTGTGGTAGATAACGCCAGTGGTTTTGCCCGTGTTTTGAGTTATTTATAATACTTATACTTATATTTTAAATGTTGTGTAAGTGTGTGTATGATGTGTGTACAGTTGAAATTATTTAGTGAGGGTGCAAAGGTTGTTTTTGAAGATGATGTTGTAACGGGTAGATTTTTGGATCAATAAAGGAGTCACTGTAAAAAAGTGAATGGTTTCCTTGAAAAAAGTTCGGGTGCCTCTAGCTAGAAGCAATCGAGTTTATTTGAAAATTCTTGATAAGTAAAGACCTAAGTGTAACCGAAAGGTCGCAGGTTCGAGTAACTTCAGTAGCAATAGATTTATGTGAAAATTAGTGTAAACTACTACGAGTTATTAGTGAAATTATGGTGCACCAGTATACACTGGACGTCGTTTCGTGGATGCCCTACTTGGTTTACCTGGCTATGTACTATGTAGTAAGTTTACGAATTAATTACTAAATCACTACTGTATTATATGACTTCTTTACTTCCACAACACAAATACCGCTAGCATATTTTACTCTGCTTCCAAAGAAATTAAGATTGTTGTAACCTATCCCAATCCGTCCATCAACTGCCAATTTTTTTTAATTTTTTTATAAAAGATTATTAGCAATTTGTATTGCAAAATTACTAATAGTCCCGTTAGCCCCTCGTGTTAAGCTTAATAAGCTTGTGTTACGAGTGGGCTCACCACGATAGTCGAGCGGCGGTGGGATTCGAACCCGCGTTCCTCGGATCTCGAGTCGGCCAGTCCGACCACTTTACCGTTGGGTTATCGTGGCTATGAATTTCAATCTGTTTTCGATTAAATATCCATAATTTTAGATGCTTTTACACGTAAATATTGTTTAAATAGTCGCATAAACAATATGAAAATGTAAAAACCTCGAAAACCGTGGATATTTTGTCCAAAAACATATTGAAATTTGACAGCTGACGGACGGATTTGGATTGGTTTTGATTACAGCAACCCAGTTTAAAACATTCTTCGTTATTTTGAAGTAATTTGTCTGGCTCGCTTACGCCATTATAATACCATCTACATAGCTATAACGGTAATAAAACAAAGATTATATCATCAGAACTCGTGTACCTGCTTATTATCTGGCTTAGATTGGAATAACAATAAGCTAACAATACTCGTAACTCTTGATTTTTTATGTCAAATTCGCACGTTAAACAT
>NW_021132139.1:0-1597 GCF_004193835.3 Ostrinia furnacalis | reverse complement strand
ACAGGTTCTTCCCGCGACCTTTACCAGATCGTCGGTCCACCTAGTAGGAGGCCTGCCCACGCTACGTCTTCCCGCCCGTGGTCGCCACTCAAGAAATTTTCTGCCCCAACTCTGTCTGTCTCTACGAGCTATGTGTCCCGCCCACTGCCACTTGATTTTAGCAATTCTGCGTGCTATGTCGGTCACTTTGGTTCTCCTGCGGATTTCCTCATTTCTGATTCGATCACGCAGGGAAACCCCGAGCATAGCCCGCTCCATCACCCTTTGGGTGACCTTGAGCCTTCTTATGAGGCCCATAGTAAGCGACCACGTTTCAGAATCTTAAACTTTTCTATTTATTTCACGACTAGCTTTTGCCTGCGGCTTCACCTGCGTGAAATTTAGTGTCACAGATCGGCATAAATTATAGCCTATATGTTAATCTGGGTTACAAACAAAACAATAACATTGTACAGTTTCAACAAAATCCGTTGAGTACTTTTTGCGTGAAAGACTAACAAACCTGAGACACAGGAATCTTCCTAGTTCAGGTTCACCCACCAACATTCTTACTTTTTGTTTTTCCTGATTGTTTGTTATCATAATATTATCTGTTATGTTGGTGAGAAATAAACATTACTTTACTTTATTTTAAACTTCCAGACATCCAAACTTTCGCATTTATAATATTAGTAGGATACAATGAAGAATGTTCACTAATTTTGTTTTTTAGCTTTTTATGCGCGTGACGTCATATTACAGTGACTGGCTCATATTTGTATGGGTGGAATCTTGCAAGCTGAATTAAGACCCACTTCCAGGCAACCGATTAAGCTGAAATTTCGCAAACACATGTGATTTGGATGACCATGCAATATTATGATGACATGGAGCTGATCTGATGATGGAGCTGGAAGGTGGCCATAGGAACTTTATAATAAAACGACTTAAATCCATCGAGTTTGAGTTCGTTCGTTTTGTATTGACGAGTACTTTAATTCTATATAGTAATCAGGGTCGAATGATGGAGCTGGAAGGTAATTCGCAATAAAACGACACAATCGCATCAAGTTTGGGTTTGGTTCAATTTTAATTTCTGTGATGGGTGTTAATATGTATAATAAGTTTGTATTTACAAAAAAAACATTTATTTAAGTATGTTTATATCCGTTTTCTAGTGAGCGGATACTGTGAATGTACGTCACGCGGGGTCACGTGACCGTCGGCGGCACTCAATATTTAAGTGAACTTTGAATGCCTATAAAATCATAACTACTGGGTATTTTTGAATGAAATAAAAACTAATGTATTTGTAAATGTAAAAGCCTAACTGTAACAAAGGTTTCAAGTGATTTTGCATACCTAGTAACATTCTCAATTATGTAATATAGAAACAAACAAGACAAAAAAAAATGTATACTTCAGCAACGCGAATTTTTTTATACTTCAGCATATTTAGGACACCCGGCAGCGTGTCCTGTCAAAGAAAAAATAACTCGCAATTTAGCAGGTACATTAATTTGACTGTTTCACAACTCTAAATCTATTTAACTTACATTACATGAAATTTATCACATTTATCAAAGCTTCTTCTTAGCTTGCCTATGTCCCAAAAATT
>NW_021132138.1:0-752 GCF_004193835.3 Ostrinia furnacalis | reverse complement strand
CAGAATTGACCTCTCTACAGATTTATTATAAATATAGATAGATATTTTATACTATGAAAACCTACATTCTGGTCTCATATATGCCCATGCGGTCGTTTTCGACCAACAGAACTTTTGCAAAAAATAACAAAGCACATATTTAACCCTTAAGTAACACCGTGGGGTAATTTTTTACCCCAGGCGCATAAAAATGTACATATCTTTTTTTCTAGCGAATCTACTGTAATGTCGTTTTGTATATTCTCAATGCAGAGCGTGCGCTTTAAGCTCGTAGACGCGGAATGTGATAAAAATCATCCGTTTGGCTTTTACAGGTAGGTGGGGTAGAAATTTACCCCAGGGTGTTACTTACGCAAGCTTTAATTTATCATCACCTAACATGTTATTAATAGGTTTTGTTCAATACGGAACATAAAAAATTAAAAAGGTAAAAAATATTGTCTATGATTAGATTTGTCTTTGCTCTATGCTCTCTCTTCTATTTTGGAGCGCAGCGCAGCCATATTGTGTGCATTTATAATTTGGTTTCAATAAATCAAAATTTGCTATAAAATACTCCGCCTGTTTTATTTAACAGGCGGAAGTGGTTCTACTAAGTGCGGTGTTTACGTTTCGTTATTATGGCTACCACGGAAAAGGAGCTGAAAAGACTTTGCAAACAGCGAGGACAATGTAAGTCTGCAATCACTCGCTTAGAAAAATTTATTGATGAACCTAATAACCTGGAATTATCCAAGGTTGAGATGCTGGGA
>NW_021132137.1:0-84231 GCF_004193835.3 Ostrinia furnacalis | reverse complement strand
TTTTGCACATACGCCTATTTGCCTAAAATTTTATTTTGTATCTAATGGAAAAAAAAATTTTTTTTCTTACTGATGTTATAGATTAGAGCAAAGTGAAATCATTGCTTAAATAATTGGAAAAAGGCGTAAGCGGCAGTTTCGCCCTTATACGTAGGAGCCATCGATATCCTGTTGTAACTAAGCTTTAATTTTATTAAGATACCTACATGTCAAATTTCAAGCGTCTAACTAAAGCGGTTTTGATTTTTCATACAAAAGGATTTTCCCGCTAATTCCTGTTCCCGTGGGAATTCCTAAGTATACTATAACCTGCCCAGGAGTATGAAGAATAATTGTACCAAGTTTCGTTAAAATCCGTCGAGTAGTTTTTGTTTCTATAAGGAACATACAGACAAGACAGACAGACAAAAATTTTACTGATTGCATTTTTGGCATCAGTATCACCCCCTGATAGTTATTTTGAAAATATATTTCATGTACAGAGTGGACCTCTCTACAGATTTATGAAAATGGAAATGTACTTCTGTTATGCTAATAACCTCAAAATCTGAAGCATTTTTCCTATTGTAACGAATCTCCCGCTTATCCGTGCTTTAAGTATCTACACTAATATTATAAAGAGGAAAACTTTGTTTGTTTGGTTGTAATGAATAGACTCAAAAACTATTGGACCGTTTTTATTAAATTCTTTCACCATTTGAAAGCTACATTATCCACGAGTAACAGGCTAAATTTTATTTTGGAAAATAATAGGGTTCCGTAAAATATGTAGGTACCTAATGTAGGCCACGCGCGCGAAGCCGCGAGCGAAAAGCTAGTGGAGTATAAGGTGACAATCGTTAAGTAATTTCACATATAAAAATCATTATTTCATTGCTTGGGGCGAACGATGTATGGACGCAGAACAATATCCTTTATTTTCAAATTTAAGCAAAAAGCATTCTGTGGTTATAAAATACCTATGCTTATTTGCACCTAGTTTATCAATCACCATGTTAATTCCATGCTTTCTATCCAGTCGACTGCTCTAACGACAAGGGTGGGCTGTCGTTGAGATGACAGCGCGAAAATCGTCGGCATCCACTAATTATGACCCTTATGTACCACTATATTGACAAAGTTCTCCGTCTTCGTACGCGATATTGGAAATTTGGCATCTACCATCGGCTGATCTGACATTAGGCGTAGTCTGGCTTTGTTATTCAATTTTCAACTGTATTACCTTGACAATCAGTTCAAAATTGATTACTAGAAAATTATTTGACAGACGATTTCTACTCTCGACAAATGCATTTGAATTAGCAGCTACATTATCCACGAGTAACAGGCTAAATTTTATTTTGGAAAATAATAGGGTTCCGTAAAATATGTAGGTACCTAATGTAGGCCACGCGCGCGAAGCCGCGAGCGAAAAGCTAGTGGAGTATAAGGTGACAATCGTTAAGTAATTTCACATATAAAAATCATTATTTCATTGCTTGGGGGTCTTGGGGCGAACGATGTATGGACGCAGAACAATATCCTTTATTTTCAAATTTAAGCAAAAAGCATTCTGTGGTTATAAAATACCTATGCTTATTTGCACCTAGTTTATCAATCACCATGTTAATTCCATGCTTTCTATCCAGTCGACTGCTCTAACGACAAGGGTGGGCTGTCGTTGAGATGACAGCGCGAAAATCGTCGGCATCCACTAATTATGACCCTTATGTACCACTATATTGACAAAGTTCTCCGTCTTCGTACGCGATATTGGAAATTTGGCATCTACCATCGGCTGATCTGACATTAGGCGTAGTCTGGCTTTGTTATTCAATTTTCAACTGTATTACCTTGACAATCAGTTCAAAATTGATTACTAGAAAATTATTTGACAGACGATTTCTACTCTCGACAAATGCATTTGAATTAGCCCACAGGAGTGGTTTACTTTTACATTTCCTTGTACGTAACTGTCTTTGATTACTCGACATGACGTCATCTTTAAATCTTATTAACATGAAGATTCACCAACAATTTTTTCCTTGTACCTCTCGCGTGCTTACCTAAAATTAAACCTAGATCTCCGGGTTTGATAGAGGATTTATATGTACCTTATTGCTCTCAATAGGCATATAGAGCATACCTCTCAAATTGGTCGTTCTCTCCAATACCATATCGCATCGCCGCCGGCGCAAGCGACGCAGCGACACCAAATTAGTGCGTATCGCATCGATAATGACGATACACATAAAATCTGCGATGCCTTCACTCACACACAATGCCATATGTGTGTCAAATCACATTCAACTTTATCTAAAAGGTATAAAGTCGAATTTACAAGCGCACCTGCGCGCGCGCATTCCATCGGCAAGCGCTTAGCGGATTGTAGTGACATTTTTATTACGGTGAATTGTTTCCCACGATTGGTTTATAATTCGTATGTAAGGTAAAGCACCTCAAGCTTGACACTGTAGCGTCTTATTTATTTGCAATAAGTACCATTTTGCAACAAAAATTTTAAGTGTAATGTGACGTCACTGTACATCTAAATAGAACAGTGATATTTAAGGGTAATTTACAGCTCCCGAAACGATTTACGGTGCGATTGAAGAATTGCACGGACAAGTTACATCACTAACTACCAATTAAATTAACTATAATGGTTAACAGAAATTTCATGGGTTTCGCACTAAGATCGAATTACAGTACAAAACTCGAAACTAGATTAAATCACTATTACAGACTGTTTTGTGATAAACCTAATTTACAGTATGTATGTTCATTGTTCAGTTCATTG
Source organism: Ostrinia furnacalis (assembly GCF_004193835.3). Lineage (NCBI taxonomy): Eukaryota > Metazoa > Arthropoda > Insecta > Lepidoptera > Crambidae > Ostrinia > Ostrinia furnacalis. The sequence goes on along the minus strand of NW_021132137.1, from coordinate 81,452 downwards.
TTGTAAAGGCTTACTTATCCTAATGCAAAATACACATCTACTAAGTATATAAAATAAGTTGGGTTTTCCTCCCTGACGCTATAACTCCAGAACGCACGAACCGATTTCCACGGTTTTGCATTCGTTGGAAAGGTCTCGGGCTCCGTGAGGTTTATAGCAAAGAAAATTCAGGAAAAATTTCAACAGAAAAGCGGGAAGGGGGTAAAACGGGATCCACGCGTACTAAGTCGCGGGCGGCCGCTAGTTTATTATAGAATCAATTTTTCCTTGGTTGATTTGGATTAATGGTCCATTTACTTAAATCTTACTTGATGTGATAGTACTGGCGAAAGCACACCAAACTTGTCTTCACATTTTCGTAAAATTGCAAGTAGGTATTACTTAAAACTTTATAAGATGTCATAGTGCTAACTTAATGTGCCGTGTCGTCCATACTACAAATTAATAGACTAGATGCATACCGGTGAAAGCGAAATAAATATAAAAATGTATTGTCCAAACACTGCCGAAGCAAATTTGCGGATTTCTCCTTCGAATGCAATAAAACATAAGGTCATGGGATTGTTATAAGTAGATTTGCTATGCGTATTGGTTTTTACTAGCTTTTACCAGCTAAAGTAGAGAAAACGTTTCAAATGTCGTACCATAAAAGTAAAAAAATCCTAAGAAAACAAGAAGTTTTCAACGTTAGTGATTTTATCAAAAGTGGTTCGCCTAAAATATATTCTTTCAATTTATTTCCATGTATTTATCATCATGATTATCTACCTATATTAGCATGAATAGTTTTATCCCACTAAAAACATTCTGTAAAAAACTAGCCAAGTCTCGATGGAGCTGCTTGTTTATCTCTAAAAAGTAATGAAATCTAGACAAAGTCGTGCCAAGTCTATGGTTCCTTACTGCGATTTCTTTATTATTATAATTAATGTTGTGTGACTTGGCCGTTGAAGGGTACAAAACCAGGTGCTCCATGATACCATTGCACCAATCTGTCGCAAGAACCGCTACCCATTGACGATGGAAAATTGCCACTTGGAAAACGTTGATTCAACAATAACCATTCAATTGTAGGTTTAATAAAGCTGCGTATTTCAATAATACTTATGTATGATTATCTTAATAAAGATTGTTCAACGGCCAAGTCACACAACATTAACTATAATAATAAAGAAATCGCAGTAAGGAACCATAGACTTGGCACGACTTTGTCTAGATTTCATTACTTTTTAGAGATAAACAAGCAGCTCCATCGAGACTTGGCTAGTTTTTTACAGAATGTTTTTAGTGGGATTTCACTTCTTTTTGTAGAAAGTGGCAAAATTATTTAACGTCGTCGTTTTATCGATATTTTTTTACGATATTAAACACAAATAAACTCAACGACCTTTAAAATGGACAACGAATCAGAATTGTTTTAATAACATAACCTCAACATAATAACACAACATCAACTTAATCGACGGGGGGCTCTAGAAAGGAAAAAATCTGGACACCGCTTGGACGCCGCTAGCGCCATCTAGCGGTGAGCGATACAGGCGAACACCACGGTGCCGGAGTAGTATTGATTATGAATGTGGTGTTACTCCAGATCTTCGATTTTCCTAGTTTTTATAGTTTTCCCTTTATGTGGCCATTAAACCCTAACTCTGTACCAAATTTCAGCTCTCTGAGTTGATGGGAAGTACTAGTTCTATTTTGATGATCATCAGTGAGTGAGTGTCGTAAATGCGAAACTTTGCTTTCGCATAACTTCGGAACTAAATGACCTACAGACTTGAAATTTTGGATTTTAAGTATGTGATTATAGCTTACTAGATGACGAAAATTTCTGCGTTCTGGTTTTATCCAGAGGTTCTCAAATAGGGGCCTGAAAATGCGGCGAAATGGTTCCAGTAAAGGATGGTACGGCAGTGTTTGCTTCGCGCTCGACTTGGCGGGGGCACTGCCGTGCCCCCAGATGTATTGATGCGTGAAGTTTTATATTGTGATTGAAATAATATTGGTAGCATTCTTGACTAACTTCTGTCTAAGACTTGATAACTATTGTCTTAGACTTTTTTATCGTGATGCCTTCATTTTTATTGCAATATTTAAGCTAAGTTGAAAACCTATGTAGATAGGTACCTACTTATTGTCTGCAGTATCGAACTCTTCTGCATTTATTGTCTACTCCACAGTTGCCTTTTCTACGAATATCAGTGTAAAAGAACAAATCAAAACACATTAATAAATCACATTAATGTGCAACAGTCGATCTCAACAAAGAGGCTGCGTAATTTGCTCAAAATCAGCATAATATTAAGTTCTCTGCGCTTAATGCTCGTACGCCCACAGTTCACGGGTGGTAATGAGACGGTGGTCTGATGTGACCACGCTTTAATGTTTTTAAGGACTTACGTATTTTTTTACAGATTTTTAAACTTCTTTTATTTTGGAAGATACCTAATTCTAGAGGAGATCGCGTTATAGCCACAATAAAGTGTGTACTATTTTGCCTCCTGAAACAAAACGAATATCCACATTTGAGAAATATTTGTCATGCAAGATTATCTACTCGTACGTATGTTTAGACTTTTATACGTGTTCTTTTTACATTCTCTAAATTCAAGTGTATGTGTACCTACCAAGTGTATCTACATTCAACGAACATGGTCACCCTGGTCGGTAACTTGTCACTTCATTATGGACCTGCAATTGCGTGATGAACCGATGATTGTTTTATAATGTACATTTTTGTGCAATTTGTAATGCGCAAGCTGACGTCTTGTTTTCGGTTATGAATATTATTATAAAGATATTCTCTTGTTTACCAAAAAGTCATCTAGGCTGAGTTGCACCATCTTACTTTAACTTTAACAAACGTCAGAAATCTGTCAAACTCCATACAAAAAACACCGTTTATCGTTATAATTTCGGTCAAAGTTACGAATAGATGGTGCAGTTAAGTAAGTGAACTAGATACTCTGACAAACAGTATAAATTTGGATCAGTCAACTATTTATTATAACAAAATTAAATAATGTAGGAATGTATAAAGAGATAATCACTTCCTTTCAACCTTTTTTATTTTAGATAATTACTAGTCGGCGTCTAATAAAGATTCCCATAAACCTCGCAGTTCAATGTCATCGGTTTCCTTGACCGTTTCCTGTCAATCCCCTTTTTTCGTCAAACCTGCAATAACTAGTTGATTTATTGCGACGTTTGTCCTCGGAAACTGTAAATTGGCCAATTTGTGAGAAAATTGCCCAATTTTTAAGGCAATAGACTAAACAAGCTGGCCATGTAATTTTAAATAGTTGTGGCGAATTTAAAAGACCATTTTTTAGGTTTCAGAAGGTCGATGTCTCGGGGTATTCTTGATTGAAACTTTTAAATATCGTATTATCAATATTAAAGTTTATAAAATGTTTTACACATTAATTTACAGAATTCTTAAACTGGATACAAACTCAAACATTGATTCTGTTGGTTGGAATTAATTTTCCTTTAACTTTTTGCCAATTCCTTCAAACCCATTTTGTAGTGAAGAATAATTCTTGAGTGTTTCTAATAATACGGGTCCAAACTCTAGCACATACATATCGCAATAAACCCGCATAACTACCACCCCAATTAAAAACGGACAGCTGAAAATAGAATTAAAAACATCACAATCAGCCGTTTCGTTGCGAAAATGCAAAAATACGTTAAAAGCCAGACGAATCAATCATGGAGATAGCTCTAAAAAATTAAAAAAACAATCGTTTTGAAATCCGATTAGCGTCTAGGACAAAGCTTTCATAAAAGCTTTTCGAAAAAGCTTCGCCCGCGGCGAGGCAGATGCACCATGATATATTGTCAGCTTTTTAATGGATTTTCAAAACATATTTCCGTATTTTTTCGTTAAAAATGACAAAACATGTGTGGGACGGGGATGCTCGTGTCAAACTGTCGCGTAACGCTATTAGTGAGTTAAGAGGAATAAATAGTTTTGATACTTGAGGACAATAAATACAATGAAAAAAAAAACATTCCTATTGTTCATGCAAAAGTTTTTGCTGTACGAGTTATCATACAATAATTAATCCTATTGATTGCTTACGTTGTGAAAACCTGGATCTTTATATTAATTTACATAATGTATAAAATGTATAAAAGGCAAATATCACAAAAAATACACATACCTACTTGATTAAATAAATCATATTCAAGTATCAGTTCAAGACGATCCAGCTATACAGAATGATATTAAGTTCCCAATTTTCGCTACTGTTTTAATTTATAGTGTTTATTAATAGATACGCACTGCGTTCTAATTGATTTATCACGCATTTTTCTAATTTGATTTTAATATTAACGCTTTTCACACATACGAATATAAGTTCTGAGCGCGACTAAACATATATTTGAATAAGTATCATACAAGCAAAGAAATAAACTATTGATGCCTACTACCTATAAAAGACGACCTTTGCAAATGATTTCTTTTTGATTTCACAAACGAAACAGCGTGAAAACAATCAAAACCGGACATACCTTTTAATTCAACATTCATTCATTCAAGATCCAATTATCCAGCATATCCTGGCCTGTCAGATCACATACAATTATGGCAAGTTGGTGTAATTTGAGTAAGAGGAAAGGGGTGGGAAAGCTCACAATAAGACGGTGGATAGCCAAGCGGAGGCGGGCTGTAGAGTGGATTCCATTGAGTTATATCCGATTCTTCCTTTTGAAAAGTAAAAAAGAGGTACTTTTTAATGCACATGTGCTACGGAACTGAGAACACGTGCTGACTGAATACTTGCCTTTTTCTAACTCAGATTTCTTTATGGGTTTTACTATTATTAATTTGATGATATTAAAGTGGATATGCTTGAAATTAAATGCGAAGAGACTATATTTTTTATGGCTCTGTAACAACTACGTGCAAGTTGTAAAGCAAAGAAATTATTATTCAGTAAAAGTAAAATTGTATCGGCGCTGTAGATAATTACGTTGTTCTTAAACCTATAAAATGGTGTCATCAATACGTAATAGCATGGAATGAAAATGCCGATAGACAGACGAAGCATTGAATAATTAATATATGCCTTCGTTTATGTAAGAACTAAGAAGTGTTGTTATGTTAAAACTTGAGATCAAAGAATTCGAAACTTGTTTTCACGAGTCATCAAAAACTTTGGTATTGTTAAACTGATTGACTTTGTTTTCTTTTGCCAATCATCTATCAACTTCATTCGAAATAAAATACAACTGTTCTTCAAATAAGTTTTCAATAGATTTTTGCGGATGGATAATCGCTGCATTACATGATGTTCTGTAATATCTTATAGGCTTCTAATATTTTTATAAAAAGGGTTCATGTCACGGCAGTCCATGATGTTCCATAATATTTGATGGATTTAAAAAGGAATATCCACGTTAGTCCCAACCACAGATCCAACTTGTTCTAATCACCGAATTACCGCTGCACTTTACAAAAACGTCGCAGCGCTTCCTCGTTTTTGTGAGCAGCTGCGCTCGCGCACGTGCTATGCTACGGGCTAGACCACACATATGCTGTTGGTAGTGATAACAGCTGATAAGAAGGAAAGAAATAGTGAAAGAAGGAAAGATGTTTATAACCAAATAACAAATTCCCATGAACACCTTAAGAGACTTAATGCGAGGTTTAGACTAGCAATAAAACTTGCAGAAGTTGACTTTCGCAAGCTGTTTACCACTGAAGAGCTGTGGCAAGCCAACTTCTGCAAGATTTACACAGTGGCGACAGCTTGCGGAAGTCATCTTCTGAAAATTGTATTGCTAATCTAAACCTCGCTTTACGGGGATGTTAGATTAGATTGTTTTTAACTGTGACGAAGACAATCCGTCTGGCCAGCGTGAGGAATGTAGGCTAAATCCTCCATTTGCCTTTGTTCTGGTGTGCCCTGCTCCCACAGAGGGTAATATTAATAATAATTAATTAATTTTTATTTCAGAAAAAATATTTTCCATAGTGGGTTAGTAGTTGTAAGCTAGTGTTAGTAATTAAAACAAAGAGAATGGATAAAGAAAACCTAACCTACTTTACATTTACCCGAGCAGGTCTCGAGCCGACATGGACGCTGTTCCAGTGTCTCAATATAGGACAGCAATAGCGACTCCCTATCGCCGCCAGGAGGCTGTTGGAGCTGTCTCGGACGCGGCGCCACGCGGAGGCAACCCGCTTGCGCATGACGACTGGGAAACTGTCTATGCGAGCCTCAGTGATATTGACTTGATGATGATGATAATACCTTGGCGTCAAGTTCGAATATAGGAATTCAAATCCAGCGCCACATTATTGCAATGAAAGTGGGACAAGATTATGTAACACGTACAAAAGTTTTAAAGATAGATTGATAGCTAGATAAATCGTTAATTTACAAACAGATTAACCATCACCTATATTTTTGTTAAACAATATTATTATGTTTATTACGTTTTGCATTGAATTAAAGAAAACAGTTTTTATTTGTAATAATAACGTCAATAAAGTGTACTTATTTGTTTCCAGGTCGCATCACATAGACAAGGAAGGTTCATGTAACTTCATCTGCGATTGAAGACAATAATACCATGCATTTAAATGACATTCAACATGACGTGACATTACAAATGAAATTCAAACAATTGACTCACATTTACATTACAAAACCCCGCAAATCATACAAAGGCAGAGATGCTATCGCGAGATCCTAATCAAACATCCCCAGAATAAGTCTCCTAATACAAAACAAATAGGAAGAGAAGGCTCACCTTTGTGTAAGGCCCAGAACAGACGGTGAAACGCAACTGCAACGAAACTGCAACTTTCTGATGATTCTTATGAATGAAACTGAAACTGAAAGTTTCAAACTGGTCGCGTCATGTGTGGTCTCTCAACGGACGCTATGGCAGAAACTTAGATGCAACTCAAAAGTAACTAGCAGTTGCAGTTTCGTTGCAGTTGCGTTTCACCGTCTGTTCTGGGCCTAAGTATTTATAGTCTTACAGTTACGACCTTCACCAGGGCCATTACTATGGGTTTTCATTAAACGTCATCGCTAGCGAGTGCGTCAAAAAATCTATGAAGATTTTAGTTCTTGACAGTAACCGCTAGGGGCGCTGTACAATCTGTCATACATTTCATGACGTTTTTAGTCACTAGCGAGCGCATCTAATGTAAGCGCACAGATCATAGGTCCACCTAGTGGGAGGCCTGTACACACTATGTCTTTTGGCTCGTGGTCGCCACTCGAGAACTTTTCCGCCCTAGCTCTAAGAAAAGTATCTAGATGCGGGCAGTGCAGGACCGATTGTTGTGCAAATCCTTGCAGTGAACGTTTGGCCTAAACGACAGGTACAGACGACTGCACATTAACTTAAACACTGCAGCATCTTATGTGGATCTAATAGGTGCGATTCTAACCACTTTTCAAAATAAGAATGTTGTACTAAAATAACTTCGAATCTCGTAAACATGTAAGGGCACTTAATAACAAACCACTATTTTACTGCGCCTACTGCACCTTCCCCCCAGTGTACCCAGACTGTGGGTCAGGTCAAAGTGCGAACCGAACACTTTCTCCCACTGGTCCATTAGGCCATCGGGCAGACAGCGCATCTCTCTTACTTAAATTAGCCGTAAACACGATTTTTTACTTTTAAACAACCTGTCCGACTGTAGATTTCTTTTATTAGACATGAATCATCCACAATGACTAAGATACCAATAAATACCAAACAAAAAATAAATCTATAAATCTTCCCAGAGCTATTCTCGAGTCTACGTAAATTGAAACGTCACGGTCTATAATTGGATCAAGCTGCTTCGACAGTTAGACAAAACATTACCCCTTTAATAATCAAAAATAAAGGAGTGACATCACCGTCTGTCGCAAATGGTGTTGAGCACATGCTAACCTAAAAATAACCAACAATCTGCCATATGCAAGCCAAAAAACGCTGAAACAGGCAAAAACCTAATGCAGATACCATCGCTGCACAAAGAAAACTTCGCGAAGACCTTCCAAATTCAAAAATAGAAGGGTTCGTAATTATTAAAACCTCTCCGCCCGAAACGGAGCGCACCAGAGCATAGACAAGGAATTAAAATGGCGGCTGCGATGTAAAAAAAAACAAATGAAAAGGGGTAAAAGAGCTCTTCCCTCGAATTGGAAGGGTTAATATGGAACAAAAAGTGGAGTCTTTTAAGTTGTTTTCGGCCAGGTGTTTTTGAATTCGGAACGTCTTACCGGAAATCTGTGGCGCATATGTCTGCAACCCGTCCAGCGGAAACAGCGTCGAACATCCCTCACCTTCGTGCTCCACATTATTAAAAAGCATCCCCCATGTATCTTTTTATCTGTGGTCTGATATTCCGACTTCCTTGGAGTCGCCTCTTTTTAGTGTACGTTTCTTTTCGGATGGCAAATGTTAACAAGTATATTTTTGTTTAGTTTTGAACTGTATTAAGTTAATGCTGCTCATAAGTTTAAAGTTAATAGTGCCATCCAGCAGGGATGTGACTTCAGCTATCATTACAAGCTACATTTCTACTACATGACCGATGAAGAAGACAAAGGTTCTTATTTATCTTGACACTGATAAAGAGAGAGAGAGAGAGAGATAATTAGTTCTATTCATTTAGTTATGTTCTAGTTATGATTTTATTGACTTTACTTACAATGTCTTTTGATAAAGTAGGTAGATTACATTCTTGAGAGATTCAATTTTATGCTACGTTTCATTCGATACAAATGAAATTTTACAACTCATTAATTGTCTTCACATGCACCGTTATGTATTCACTCTCTATAACTCCAAATGCTTATGAAACATTATCTAATAATATCCGAATTAATTTTAAATCAGAATAACTTTCGCTGGCACAAAAACAGGCACCATTTCAATCAATTATAACGAATCTAAATATTATCTTTAGCGAACCGATGATCCATCAATATTTTGAATTTGAACTTTTACTCAGTGAACGGAGCGGATGTAAAAATGTGTATGCAAATCGTGATGGACGAAGGCAGATCAAGCTAAATATTGTAGTATCTTAAATACTTCTGATAAGTGTGAATTTGCAACAAAAATTCGTAGGCTGTTGTGTCCACTGAGGTATGTAACACTCAGAGTTATCTGCTAGACACGCAATTACTCGTGATAAACAAAATCACTACTCAAACAATAAACACAAAACTACACTAATATTATAAAGAGGAAAGATTTTATTGTTTGCTGAAATTGAATAAACTCCGATACTACTGGACCGATTGAAAAATTATTTCACTCTTAGGCTGGCCATCTTACTTTGACAAACGTCAAAAATCTGTCAAACTCCATACAAAAAACACCGGTTATCGTTATAGTTACGGTCAAAGTTAGGTGGTGCAACTCAGCCTTAGAATTCTAATTTATCCCTATGAACATAGGTAAAGCATATGGTGACAGACAGAAATTAACACGAGTTGCGAACAAAACAAGTAAATGAAAAAAAATCTCGAGAAATGGGAGCCGAGATCAATCAGTTACTATTAAGTATACAATACTCCTAATCCATTGTTCAGTAACATATGTAGTAGGTACATTTACTATCTGAGCTACGAGTTTTTCACCAAAATGTTGCCTCCATACTAAAGAAAGAAGCTCCAACCATTCCTTCGTCCAAATCTGGTCAGCAACAGGTGGCGAGGGTAGCATTATTTACGCCAAATGCCGTGGGGGATCGCAAAAAGACCGGGTTAACACGTAATGTATGCGAGGGGATTGGGGATACTGGATTTGCATTTAGTGATTTGTTGATGATATCGTTGAAGGGTTGAGTTAAAGTGATTTAATTTTTTCAGCAGTTATGTCGTAAGAATTCAGCTGTTGATCTTTTACATAACTAGGTATCTGGATGCGGGTAGCGCTGGACCGGTCGTTATGGAGGCCTTTATCCAGCAGTGATTCGTTTCAGCTCAGTTTCAGACGTGATGAGGCGAGTCAACACAACGCAAACGGCGTGCACAGTGGGCGAGAAATCGACCTCCCCTTTCATAGGATTTAAAAAAAAATAGGTGGTCCCTGACAAGACAGAAATTTAGTAAAATGGTCCCTCGTGACTTAAAGGTTAAGAACCATTGTTCTAGAGGAATCTGAGCCCAATGCTCCCATGGTGATGTATTTCTATTTCTCAAACTTAGAAATCCTAAGTGAAGTCTAGGCTAGCTAATGTTGATTGCTAACTTGAAATTGTAGTGAACTTGAGATATAGTTTCGATTAATAAATTAAAGTGAACAGAAGTTAATTTAGAACCCCAGATTAAAAAATGGGAAGTCAGATGTTTCTTTAACTCTATTTTAAGCCGCTGACAAACTTATATCCCGATCTGTTCTTAAAGGCCCATACATCATCCAGTTAGTTATGGAACCCACCCCCTTTTTACACGTCTTTATGATTTACCCCTTTACTAATCATAGTTTCAATTTGCCATTGTATTTGGGTGTTAAGTCTAGGGCATAAGGTTGAAAATATGATTGTTACGAAGGGTTAGTCCCACCTTGGATATTTTTAATCTCCAGTTCATCTGGGCACGATAAACGTGTAGCTTGTTAGTATCATTGTCGTTAACTGTAAGTTGTTTATTTAGATATTGGCGTGTATGATAGCTATACAGGGTGTTTAAAAACAACACTGCAAAGCAAAGACAATTTACGTAGGTATCGACTTTGTTTCTATCAATTTACATTCTCTACGTGTTTCACATTGTGTAAAAAAATGACTCTCCGTCCCTGATTATTACGCAATAAAGTATATATTTTTTATAAAAAGTGCCATCATCATCATCATCTCAGCTATAGGACGTCCACTGCTGAACATAGCTCTCCCCCAATGCTTTCCATGCTGCCCGGTTGGTAGCAGCCTGCGTCCAGCGCCTTCCTGTTACCTTAATGATGTCGTCGGTCCACCTTGTGGGTGGACGTCTCATGCTGCGTTTTTCCAGTCCAGAACCTTGCTGCCCCAAACTAGAAAAAGCTAGAAAAAGTGTACAGACGTTTAATACTCCAGAAATAAAGACGAGCCTTTATTTCTTTCATTATTTCATTAAATAACATTTGCTTTGCCCTATGACATTTGAAACTGCATCTGGCATTGTAGTCCTCTGACCACAAGGTAGATGTACCAAGTTTCTCGATTTCATTAATTTAAAAGTCAATTTTAATCACCTAGGTGATCTTATCCATAGGTGATCAAAGGACACCAAAGTGTCGCCTGGAGTCCACTTTGATCACCTGGGCGATCAAATCCAGGTGATCAAAGTGGAATAGACTTAGTACACCCTTTATGTATATGTAGATATTCCTCTGACTAAATAAAAGTTCTAGCTCGACTAGATCTTATCCACTGATGTATCAATTTTAATAAACACATAAATCAATGGGCCTTGGACCTAACTTGCATTTCAATTTAACTTTTATGTATTCATTTCCTTTATTTCTCACACCTAGATAACTGAACGTTGGCAAATATTTTTTATTTATAGTCAATTAGTTTGAGGATATATAAAGTGGAAATTAGGAGATTAAGCAGTTATAAACAGGCTACATCTAGCACTTATTATTTTTTAATTAGGTACAAGTCGGACAACTCAATATTTTATTGAGAAAATGCTTCTATTCTAGAGCATTATAAGATGGCGCTGGATGCAGGCCGCTAGCAACAGATCATTATGGAAATCATTGGATGCCTATGTTCAACAGAGGACGTCCTACGGCTGATATGATGATGATGATGATGATGATGATGATGATGATGATGATGATGATGATGATATGCCTCAAATTAGTTTAGTTTAGTTTCGCTTAACTAACAAACTTTTAGCATGATGTTCTGCGGGCAATTGCTAATTGAAATTACTTAGGCTGAGTTGCACCACCTAACTTTAACGGGAACTAGTATAACGATAGTCGGTGATTTTTGTTTGGAGATTGACAGATTTTTGACAAGTAAGTAAGCTGGTGCAACTCAGCCTTAGTAGATGTTCTGCTGGCAATTGCTAATTGAAATTTGATTTTGAAGCAAACCCAAGCGTTTTGTACCTTCAGAGATTTATCCCATCAATTTCCCCCAGACTGCTGTTATCAAAGATCTATCAACATGACGTCACTGTCACGTGAGTTCATGGACCAATCTGCGGGTCGTCGACTTTAGGGTAATCTATCACAGATACGGTAAGACAACACGGCCGATCACCGAGTGTTTACCCTACACTCTCCCACGGGAGTCACACTTTTTGAACCTTCGGGGGCTTTGAAGATGTTGAGCTTACTTGAAGAAGATTGACAGCTGTCAAAATTATAGTCAATCATCTAGATTAACTTTCTCATCTAGATAACTTATTTAATTATTAAGAATAGAAGAGCTTTCAATGTATGCATCTAAAAAGTTAAGAGAATCTATCTATATATATAAAAATGAAACCCGTTTCGCGTTGTCACGGCATCACGTGTGAACGGCTGAACCGATTTCGATAATTCTTTTTTTTAAATGTTTGTGGAAGTCCAAGGATGGTTCTTACGGAAAAAAATATTAAGAAAATCTCTACGCTAAGGCGGTACGAAGTTCGCCGGGTCAGCTAGTTAATTATAAAAAATCAGAATACATATTTTTGAAGCGATAGAGTTCCAATCTAATTCTTATGTTATTACTCACATCCTACACTATTTCATTCATCCCTAAATATTGAGTTTGCGAATGCAAATTGGAATTCTAATCTTAAAAACAATATCCGTTTTTTCGCTCCCTCAAAATATTGTAATGCAATTAAGCTAACTAAAAAGGTTTACCTAACAATCAAACATATAATTATGAAGCACCTAAGAAGGTAAACTGCTCATAATCTAAAAATATCTGCTTAAAAGGTTTCAAACGCACCTAAGTCCAAAAACACCACAACCACTCAAGAGTCCAAACAAACCTGCACCATATGACCGTCAGTTGTTCCCAGCCTTTTTTACGGGACAGGTGGCAGACGTACAATCTGTGCCGCAGACCTGCGAATATAATGTACAACCTACTTCCCACAAAAAAACGAGCGATAGAACAAGACGGGACCATTTAGAGCGAGTCCGCGATAGTCCTCGCTTTCCGCATCCGTTTTATTGTAAAAAATGTTGTGAACATCTGGATTTGAGAGAAGGGAGATGTTTAGCCTAAATTATTATCTGTGGATATTGTTTCGAGATTTGTAAACAATACCTGAGAATTAACAGTAGGTATATAAATTTTGCGTGAGAACGTTGAAAATTTGTCACAGAAAACAATTTTTGCCTTAGTTACTTATTCAAGATTTTTTTGCAATTTCAGTTTGAATATCTACTGATATGGGACAAGAGCAACTAGTAAAGGCAGCAGCACGAGGAGTGCCTTTTCCAAAGGATTAATAAAACAACAATATTTAAAAAAATGTGAGATAGGCAGTTTTAATATTTCATATTTTTATCTTTTACAAAATAATCCACTTTTCAGATTGTCCTATTTTACTAAAGTCGGCAATTAATTAAGCTCATTGTCGCATCATGCAGTTAGGTACAACTAAATACTATTGGCAGACAAAAGTGCGATAAGCTGGTGGCTGTACTTAGTTAAAACATTTATGACGAGAATTTATTAAAGGCAGGTCTATGATATTTTTATTTACAATAGTTTGTGGTGATTTATCTCTTCATTACAGCATTCGCCCATAAAAATCATAAATTATAAACCTCCATTGACCAGAGTGGTACTAGCAAAAGTCTACGACCATAAATTTACATGTGCAGATGCTGACCGAGTTTTCAATTAAGGTGCTTAGCATATAACCATTAAATGAAAAAGATCAAAGCAAAAGTATTGATAAAATGCAACTGTGCGTTCAAAGGTGAGGACAATCAACGGGAGACTGGGCATTCTAGTTGCAAAATCGACTCTATTCCAAGTACATAAAGTGCTACAGTGTGTAGTAGCTTGATATGCAGTGGATATAGCTATAAATACAGCCCAGATGCACCGGACATGTTTTAGGCATAAATCATCTAACTACCGCGAACAAAACTTCAAAATAAGGGGCCTATTCTGGTGTTGTTTACTTTTCAGGTGATATTTTTCAGGAAAATAAGTTACAAGAAATGGACATCGTAAATTCATACAATATTACCTATTAAGATCAAACTTTACACATAATTAAAACTTGACGAAGAAGTATCTCAAAGATAAAACATGTTACGACAACTTTTTGTTATTAAAAAGCATTTGTCATCAATAAAAAAGTGTATTTGAAATTGATCTTTTAATTGCTCATGAAGTAACAATAATAACCACCTGTAATGTCATTAATAACAACTCATCTTTTTGAAACCGGGACCTTGACAAAGCATTTCTTTCAAAATCGTTTTCGAAACAGCGAAATAACGAGCGTGTTAGAATATATATATCTACATACCTGATTTATATTAATATTCCATGGTAAATAAGTATAATTGGTACACTTTTTAACTTGTTAAACACTACACACACAAAACATTGCACAGCCGCCATATTGAGTGACATTAAAATTTAGATTTATGTAATTCGTAAATTAGAATTTATTGTAAGGTTTCTGGTTTCTTAATAATTCAGAATTTAATTTAGATCTCGGATTCTAAATATGAAAAGTATTAAAATCCTGTTTATGATATATTGTAAAATGAGAAACTCCAACTTCCGCTTCCGAATAAAAATAGTTATAAAATCCTGTGCTCTGATTGGTCGACTGTTCTGATTGGTCGTTTTAAGCCGACCAATCGGAGTTGAGTAAAAAGAGGGAGAATGTGGGTATAAATAGATGGAATTTCTCATTGAGAGGCAGTCTCGACGGATCTTTGAGGTGATGCTGACCAAAGTTAAGTATACATTGTTTATTGGTACTATTATTATGCTTGTTGTGTAATTGTATTGTATTATTGTGATATTGTATTAACACCTGGCTATGTGGCTGCGCCAGGCCTATTATATTGACACCTGGCCAATTGATGGTGACATTCCACGGGGTCGGGTCGGTAGTTTGATGACCAGTATAAAGAAGGACAATGCTTATAGTTGCCGGTTATGTAATGGTACAAAACCTAAGTCGTAACCTAACCTAAACCTAACTCTTAACCTAACCTAAATCTAAGTCTTCTTAACGTAAACTAACTTAGAACTTGTGTTCTGTGTATTTGATTTATAAATACTGGTTATACAAAATACCGTCAAAATGTTAATAATAAATAAGACGTAATTACTGCTAGATTACTCATTTTTATATAAGTTATAACTGGTTGGAAAAGAGGCTGACAAAGGTGACTGAGTTTCTTCCGCCACTTCTTCTCAGCACCAGCCCAAGTTGTCCCGAAGTGGTGGTAGGGCAAGCTATATTTGGGACGTGTATAAGTGCCCTGGAAAAGGGCTGTATACTGAATAAACCATTTGAATTTATAATTGGATTTTTAATTTGGAAACTGCTTATTTATTAAACTACAGTATTATAGTCCTATATATTTCCACGGTATAATACGATATGATAGGAATATAACGTAAAGTATTTTATGCTAGATTTTGCTTATTATTATTCTTCTTTTTGTGGTAACTTTATTAATTAAAGAATCTGCTTTAATACATTAATATTTCCTCAATTTACAAATGACTAATGCCTAAAATCTAACATCAGAAGTGGGATTCGAGCGTTTTTGCTAATACTTCCTTGTCTAAGTTTCAGAATGGCACCAGCTCTCAGGATAGACCTCAAAACCGAATAAGATGCTGTTTTCCCGAATCGAAGACCTAATGAAAACGCGGCGCTGCAAGTCATCGAGTCAACAACGGTGCAGAAAGGTGATGAACATCGAAGAACGATCGACGGAGATTGGATGAAGCAGCTTGGCGACCATCGCGAAGGCCGGTAAGGCCCTTTAGGGCTTTTCTTTAGTATATTATGTATATAATTTAGTCGAGAACCTGTAACACCTCTCTGAATTGATATCATTGTAGTTCACAGCGAGTTATATCAAACCTAAGATACGTCTCTCAGAGCAAAATTATACTAGTAGTAAATCTTTTTAATAGAAGTCTAGTTAGCAGTGTAGAGTATGACAGTGTTGTTTAACTTGAATAGAAGGTCACCATGGTCCTAAATGGGAGGGCTATTTCGTCGGATTGAAAAGACAATGCATAAGACATTTATTCCAATAATCAAAATACATTGTGTAAGAAAACATAGTTTTCATATAAATTTTTCACATGGTTACTTAAATAAATACAATTTAAATTCTAATTCTATTGCAATATTACAACACATTTGAAAAAATATATATCTGATGAAATAGGCTAGTAAAGTTAAATTTCAAATTCAACTCGATAAAAATATTAGCATGATCCACTACGCTATATTTTTTTTTTCTTCTTTTTTTCCGTAAGAACATCTCACCCCCCCTAGGTATTCTTTCTCATTAGTTTTTCCTATTTTTGTATTCTATTCGATAAGTCTTTTTTTCTAGTCTCTTGGCGTTTTATCCTTTCTCTTCTGTAGTCTGCTGTGTTAACTTTTCATGCCGCTCAGACTCGTAAAATCCACGGAAGGTTGTAGACATAATCCTAATTTTGGTTAATGGTTTTTATTTTATTTATTTATTTATTTGAACACCAACAAGGTTACATTGAGGCTTCACAAAAGTAACTATAAAAAAAATGACACTTGTTAAATGTAATTTAAATGTAATTTAATTGTTTAATGTTGTTTTTCTAAAGAAGAACGGTCATTTGTGACCCAGGCCCGACAGAAACGAGACGTACCTCAGTTTTTTTGTCATGTCTTAATTAGTTAAATTATATATTTTTTATATTCGAAATCTATGTATAACACCAAAATATTACCCTTTGTTTTTGTTCAGGCGTTATACAAAAACTAATACAAAATGCCTATTTATCACCAAAATTGGTAAATGTATGTACCTAAATGTTTATTACAGCTGCTATGGAATGTATCTAGGTGACCTGGAGATACAGCCGGATTATACAGGGTGTTTAACCAACGAATTGAAATTGATAATTTAAAAATCTTGAAAAAAATATTCTGTCTTTGACCTTCAATATCTCCTAAATCACCACTTTTTCAAGTATGGTCCCAAAGAAAAAAATTATCCCCATGATGTGGAGAATAAGTAGTCTTCGGCTTCGGGATAGGTTTTTTTACACCCGTTATTTGATGTACTTAAATTTGACTATTCTTACCCAGTAGCGGCGTAAGGGGGGGGCGGTGGGGGCGGTCCGCCCCGGGTGCCAAGCATCAGGGGGTGACACAAGTCGCGCAGATTAGTACTCACTGGCGCATATGCATGGCATGGCAAGTCTGCAGTCTGTCATGTACACGAGGGGGAGGGGGGTGCGATTGTCTTAAGGTAGATAACCCCAAAATTCTGGGGGGTACCAGGGGGTGCCTTAGGACTTAAGACGGGGGGGGGGGGGGACCCCCCCGGGGGCTAACCCATGCAACCCCCCCCCTTTTTTACCGTTAGATATTCCTGGCAATAAGTGGTGACTGAGTTTGTTCCGGCGTTTCTTCTCAGCACTTGCCTTATGTTTGTCTCGAAGTGCTGGTAGGGCCCAAAAGATAAGGAGACATGTAAAGTGCCCCATAAGGGCTTGTGGTCTAAACTGAATAAATATTTTTGATTTTGATTTTGATTTTGATTGTGTTTAATTTTAAAAATTGATCAAGAAAGATATTTTCATGTAGAAATTAATAACTTATTATCAAATATGCCAATAAAGACAAATATTGCCAGTCTGAATCCATTTGTTGATGCTCAGGGTTTACTAAGAGTGGGAGGCAGATTGTAAAATGCTGTATTATCATTTACTAAAAAGCATCCAATTATTTTGTCTAAAGATTCAAATATTATTAAACTAATTATTTTACAAGAACATTTGAGGCTTTTGCATGCAGGACAGAAATTAATGTTAAGTAGTTTATCTGAAAACTATTGGATTGTTAATGCTAATAGGGTGATAAAATCTGTATTATACAGGGTGACTTTTGTATCAGTATCCAAATTTTTTCCTGACATTAGGTATCGTTTATAGATGACATTTTTAATAAAAAATAGGTAGGTCAAATTTTAACATCAACTATTTTTTTCCTAACCAATTAATCACGTAGTGTGGTTACCGCGCTTAGCGCGTAAACATTTTGCGGGAGAGCTGGTCGAGCGGAGAGCTGGCAACGTGTGGCAACGCTCGACCGGCCGGCCTGGCCGCGCGGCGCTTCAATCAGTCGCCCGCGCAACCCATTACGAGACGCGCGTATCGCTGCGCGCGCCGATCGTTCCGTCGTGCGGTCAACGTATCGCAGCGCGAGTGTTATGAAATGATTCGGTGCTACATTTTAAGTGGAGAGAGTTTGAACCGGGCCCAGAGGAATACCTCGACTTCGTAACCAAGGACTAAACCCAACAGTGCCAAACCGGTGAACGATTTTAGCGGCAAACTGAAGCGAGATCCGCGAGCAAGTAGGTAAGTACCTACACGAGACGCGAAGTGCGAAATGACACTGTAGTTTTAAATAAACTCAAAGACAATGTACAAAAGCGTGCAAGTCTGTCTGGAGAAAAATGGTATGCACTTTGGGCAATTATTAAAATAACTACTCATAATTTGTTAGTTTGTTGTTAGGTTAGGTAGGTTTGGTAAGCAATCTCAATTATTGCACATGAAAATAACGATAAATACCCCCGAATAGGTACACAAGAAAAGTAGTGTTACCGCTCTCGGTGATTTTATTTTCTTTTTGATAGCGTAATTATTGTCGTAGGTATTTAATTTTTCTACCATAAATTAGTAAGTCTGTTTAATTAAAACTAATTACCACTTTGAAATCTTTTGCATTTTGACGGTCCTAAGCCCGTGAAAGTATGAAGGGAAAATCGACAACTTATAAATCGTATCGCAATGAATGAAATGCGGCGCGGGCAGGCGCGTACGTGTGTGCGTGCGTAAGCGAGTGAGCCGTGACCCTATGTGGCTGCGCCAGGCCTATTATATTGACACCTGGCCAATTGATGGTGACATTCCACGGGGTCGGGTCGGTAGTTTGATGACCAGTATAAAGAAGGACAATGCTTATAGTTGCCGGTTATGTAATGGTACAAAACCTAAGTCGTAACCTAACCTAAACCTAACTCTTAACCTAACCTAAATCTAAGTCTTCTTAACGTAAACTAACTTAGAACTTGTGTTCTGTGTATTTGATTTATAAATACTGGTTATACAAAATACCGTCAAAATGTTAATAATAAATAAGACGTAATTACTGCTAGATTACTCATTTTTATATAAGTTATAACTGGTTGGAAAAGAGGCTGACAAAGGTGACTGAGTTTCTTCCGCCACTTCTTCTCAGCACCAGCCCAAGTTGTCCCGAAGTGTTGGTAGGGCAAGCTATATTTGGGACGTGTATAAGTGCCCTGGAAAAGGGCTGTATACTGAATAAACCATTTGAATTTATAATTGGATTTTTAATTTGGAAACTGCTTATTTATTAAACTACAGTATTATAGTCCTATATATTTCCACGGTATAATACGATATGATAGGAATATAACGTAAAGTATTTTATGCTAGATTTTGCTTATTATTATTCTTCTTTTTGTGGTAACTTTATTAATTAAAGAATCTGCTTTAATACATTAATATTTCCTCAATTTACAAATGACTAATGCCTAAAATCTAACAAGCGCATCCAAATTACAATCGACTCGTCCTGTTAAACGAATCGTAATCGAATGAATAATCGATCTGGCGCCACCGATGCGGACATGAGTCGATTACATTTGCTCTTGAATAAAAGCCTGATTGGGATTGTTGTTTGTGTGATATTGATTGATGGTCGTCTCTATTGACTTAACAGAACGAGCGGCGCAATTATAAAAAGTTGGTGTTATTGAAATAATGTATTGACTTTGTTTTCTGATGGAAGAAAAAATATAATACCTATTTTGTCTGGAGATTTAAACCTATTTTTATTTTTTATCAATGTAACACATTATACGCCTGACTATGGAAAATACTATTAATTCTTTCTTTCTTTCATTTGCTGAAAATCTTTTTTTTTATCATTTGTTGAATTAGAAATTTTTCTACCATGCGACTTTTGTTCCAAGTATCGCACGTGTCCAGAGTGAACCCCTACTCTATTTTTAAGTAACCCTTTTATACAGGAATTATGTTCATTAATGTTTTTATACGTTTCTATTTCTATAAAGAGCATATGGCGCTACCTTCATTGTTAATGGAAATACTTATAAGGAAGTACGGAAGACGGCACCTCAAGCTTGACACCGTAGCACCTTATTCAGTAAGGGACAATGTGGTTTAAATATATTGATTAATTTATGAAGCCGGTTAGTCTCATTTATTATTTGTATAGTTAAAACTATTCTACTCAGGATACTGTCAGATGGAAAAGGTCTATTATAGTAGACTTATCATATCGTTCGTTTCAGCAAAATGAAGTCCACTGCTGGACAAAGGTCTCTAAATTGAAAAGCGCAGGATATTTTGATAATGCCAAGGCTAAAGAAATAAAAAACAAGCATTTTTTTTTCATTCTGAACCACTTATCGCGGACCCTTAAGCGTGTTTTCCACTGCAAGCGAAGCGAGGCGAATAATGATTCTATTTAAAACACACAAAAAACATAAATCTGTTTCCACGAAGAGAGTCGAGCGAAAATGACAAAGAGGGCAAATGGAAAAATCTATGGAAAAGCAATCCTATTTTATGTACACGAATACCGCTCCATATCACATAGCTCGTAGAGACGATGGCCTTTGGGGCAGAAAAGTTCTTGAGTGGCGACCACGGGCTGAAAGACGTAGCGTGGGCAGGCCTCCTACTAGGTGGACCGACGATCTGGTAAAGGTCGCGGGAAGAGCCTGGATGCGGGAAGAGCCTGGATGCGGGAAGAGCCTGGATGCGGGTAGCGCAGGACCGTACATTGTGGAAAAACTTGGGGGAGGCCTTTGTCCAGCAGTGGACGTCATTTGGCTGAAACGAATACCGCTCCGTATACATTCCCAGTCCATTCCTCTATGGCAGTGGAAAAAGGGCTTTAGCGTTATCTCACCTCCGATGTTATCAAAATGTGAAAATTAAATAAAGATTACTCGACTATTATATTCAGCAAGCCTTTCAAATTAGTTATAATTTTCAATGAATTTTTAGTAGCATTCCTGATGCATATTAAACACGAATTATTGTATTATTAAAGATCCTTATCTTCTTATTATTATTCTTATCTATAAAAAAGAAACTGATAAAACTTTTCAACACAAAAATCATGACCACTACCAGTATTCATCGATTTAAAAGACTGGAGTTAAACATATTTTAATTAGTAACAAGGATTGCATATGATTTCCTTTGAAAGAATGTATTTACAATTACACATGTTTTGATTAAATTTTGTTTTGCATATTTTACCTATAGTCCCGGTAAACCCTAGGTAAGTAGTAGCCTAAGCTTAACACGTTGAGTGCGAAACCAGGTCTATAGACCTTGTGCACGTCTCGCTTACCGTGCGGCTAAGAAAATTATAGTCTTCCTTGTCGTGCGAAAGGCATAACTTCAATTGGGTCCGGTGTAGGAAAGTGATGAATATATTTCTATGATGTATTCTTAAAATAGAATCCAATGATGTACCTACCTTAATACCAGGTTTTTAGAACTGGTACCGCACGGAAGTAATAAAATGTCTTCACAATGCGAAACCAGGTCGAAGCACCTTGTACCCTGCGCACCTGGTACCGCACCCCACGCTAGCTTCGTGCAGCCAGTGTTGCCTCGCATTCGTAAGAAACGCACATGTCGACATGGCGTCAAGAGAAACAAACAAAATCAAAACTGCAAATTGATTATAATTTAATTTGCTACACGATTTATTGCTAATTTAAATAATGTTTTTCGTGACAAACATTTGAAGTTGTAACTCAATGTTATTAAATAATATGTTTTCTTTAAATAAAGCTTATTTAAGTATTTATGCACGTATATCTTATTTGTAAAATATTTAGACTAAATTATTAAAACATCTTTGTTTGTTACTTTTTTAAATTTTTATTATAACTTAATTTAAACTATCGATATTTGTATTTCACATCCCTAGAATACCCACCAGACTTCCCTAATTCAGTGCGGCACAGGGTGCATAAGCCTTGTATTTTGAATATAGCTATAATTTTTATACTAAACAAGTTATTCACGAACGGCTTCAGGTGTATGTCAATAAATGCATTATTATTAATATTCGAAGAAAAAAAACACAATATCTATTAACATGAAGCCAAAAATAAAATTAATATATCTTAAATATTACAAGGTCTTTAAGCCTTGTGCCGCCACAATGTAAGTTTTAATACCAGGTTTACTGACCTTGTACCGAAGGAATGGAAAGTATTAGAAAGTTACTGCCGCAGCAAAGGTGTTAAACAAACTTAATTAGTTTGTTTACGAGTGGGTTCACTACAATTAAATTGTACTTAAGTAACTTTTAGGCTACATCACAACAGGCTACTCAAAGGTATATTTTTATTGCAAAATATCACCTATTACAATCAAATAAGATGCTACAATGTTTAGTTTAATGTGCTGTCATCCGCACTGATTATTATCGACGCATGATAAATTAAATATGACGAAAGGAAATTCGAACGATTCACAACTAAAGTATCTTGTATCATTCAAAAAACTTTCATTTGGGTCACCGAATGGGTCTTATGAAACTTGAAACTTTCAAAGGTATTATTTCCACCGACTTCCGACCCGGGTATCCGGATCCGGTTCTACAGGTAGCATATCCGACAATTGTACAAATATTCGCGAAGGTTTAAGATATGTATCCTGGATGTGTCAGGTTACAAACTTTTTTTGTGTAACCTTNAAAAAAATTCTATAAAAAATTTAAAAAAAATCTCAAAAATTTTTTGACCTCTTTTTTGTCGATAAAAATAGGTCTAGTTTCATCTATTTTCATATGTACACTTTAACGTGACTCACACTGTATAGGCAACAAAAAAGGCTCATAACCATTGCTGTGCTGATACGGGGATCCGGTAGATTTAATTATGTAAAAGTAGAAATGTATTGAGTAATGTCAGATGTAAGGGATGTCATGGGAAAGTTATTTTTTGTAAACATACATTTTCTGATAATAAATAAATAAATAAATAAATTAGGTGATGTGTACACACACAAGCGGGGCCAATTTTTTTTATTTCTTGTCAAATTTGAAATTTTAAACGGTGAAACCAAATGACGTTTCTTCAGGAACTCATTGCAATGTTAACTATTTATTTATTTCAAGAATAGCTACAATCAAATTTTACAGCAAATACACACTCTGTTTTCAGGACCAAAATAAATATACCTACTATTTAAGAACTCGTCCTTGAAATACAAATTAAAAACATTTTAACCCTTGTTAAACAAACATAATTACTTACTGTTCATCAAACAGTTGCTTGATGTTTGTCATGTCATAACAATCTTGATAGCAAAGAAAAATTCCATCGAATTAAAACTAATTTTCCATGCAGTGCTACCTGCAGACATTTCCCAGAAGGTCTTTGCCCTGTAATTATAATTAGAGCGAAGTGATGAAAGCACGAAATGTAACGAGCACACAATCGGTTGAGCTAACACTAGTTTGAGCATTCATTAATATTGTACACACGCCCTTATAGACTAATTGGAGTACAGAAGAGACAATAATTTATGCCTATGCGCTTGAAATGGATTCGGATAAGATTTGTTTAAAGGAGATTTTTCAGCTTCAGTCTCGCCTGGCAAGCGAAAAGTCTTGGGTTCGAATTCTACCTCAGATAGGCAATTTTATTAGGTTAAAAAACATCATATGTAGGTCCAGACTCCAGATTCATTTTTGATGTAGAATTTTTAGTGATTGGTCCGACATAAGTACAGTCACGGAATGAAAAGGTTCGTCACTTTTCAAACTGATTCCTTCAACGAATCGCGAGCACATATTACCTTTTGAAACTATGTTACAGAATAATCTCGAGTTAGAGAAAATAATCTTTAACTGTTCGTCAGTAAAGTTCAAAATCATTCGGATCATAGTTATTTGACGATTTATCTTGTCAAGAAGATTATTATTATTGATAAACTAACCTTCTTGTTGGTTCAACCTGCCATTATTATTTCTATTAAATAANCAAATATCCTTATCTACGGCGTAGACACAACTAAACTTGAAGCTACTGAAGCGGTGAAACATTGGAAGTACGGGGAAGGGGGTGAAACGATGTTTCATTGACGCCGCCCGGCCTGTGAGACCGCTTGTCACCAGTTAAAGGTTAAAAGGTGAAGCTGAAAAATTAATTCAGCATTTGAATGTGAGCACTGAAAATTACCAAATTTCGTGGGACATTCTAAATCACCGTTTCAATAATAAAAAGTTGATATTCACTTCTTACATAAACACACTCCTAAACTTGCCAGCTATACAAACTCAAAGTTCTGCTTCTATTAAAAAACTCCATGACACCACCAATGANTCGATGGGTGCCTGGAATAAAGCCGCAATCGACAAAACACAATTTTACAGGAGAAGAGATTTAGTGAAATTTTTGAATAATAACTAAACTACGAGGCGTATCCAAATGGTTTGTATATCAAACGATGCGTTATTTTTTCTGGAGTAACATATAATGTGCATAAGGTTATAGTGCTTAGAATATACCTTAAAAAAGGTAGAAATACATATTGCCGCTTCATACATTGAAAGTCGGTTCCGTAAAAGTCCATTGCGGTTTTATTCCGGTAAAAAGTGCGAAATTAATCATACAGCAATAGTGTATTGCAGCGTTGTACGCTGATCTGAAGGATGTATGGCGAATACAGTAATAGCGGTTTGCTTGAATTTAATGATCGACTTGGAAAATGTACTGGTGAATGCTGTGTACATTGTATGTTCGTATGGTCCGTATCGAAATGAGTACAAAGTTGAATTTCTAGAGTGTTTCGTTAATATCTTTATGTAAAGTAGTGGAATTCATTAGTACATAATAATAATATTATAATATTACACGCTTTTGCCCGCGGCTTTTTCGTAGTTTAGAAGTTATCATTAATTTTGTAACTTTTTTCAATTTCATGACCTAGTAGCCTTTAAAAAATACTTATCTTTTTTTCGGATTGACTTATCTCAGATTTCATTTTTTTGACATAATCGCTATTAATTGCAGATGTTTGAAAATAATATTCAGCTTCCTATCTTTGATGCAAGATTCAAAATTTTTGTTAGAAACATAAAAAATATGCTTTTAGCAGAACATTGTCAAAATTTCAACTTAAATGTTTATCTAATAAAAAATAAGAACTATCATAGGTCCAAAATAATTTTAAAAACTACGCAGTTTCCTGGACATTCATAATAATACAAAAAAACATGTACTTAATAGGCCACTATTTTCTGTAATCGCTCCATTAAAGTGGTGTGTTTTTGACTTTTATAAAGTGAATTAATATGGACAATCCTCTAAGTTTACATTACGTAGAACAGATTTAGAGACAATAACTGAACAGAACATGTTTTAATTCTCAACAAGGAAGCTTTTGCCCTTCATCACACCTGGTGGAAACTGATGATCAGGCTGAAGGTAGAAGGAAACTTCAACTACAAAGGAACTATGGCTTCCTACCTCCAAATTCCGAAACATTATGTTATATCTAAGATTTAGGTAGATATATTATATCTAAGGATAATTATGTAAAAAAAAACAAAATCACTGCAATCAACAAGTCTTTTTATTAACGAAAAAAAAACAGTAATTATGACACATACAATGTTGGTTTTACTTAAAGTTTGCATAATTAAGTCATAAGAAAAACACTTAAAATTAATAATACACCTATTTATCAAAACAATAACAGTCTTCAGTTTATGAAAACGTTTCTACGTTCTTAAAATGTATGAAAATTGTCCGAATATCGACGGTCATTATTATCAAAGTTTATCGACATAAATAAAACTAGAAAAAATATTTAAGTGACCAAAAGAAATAAGTAAAAACATTAGTCATCAGGCAATATGTCTTGGGAATGTTCTGCTACTACATCCTCATCAGTTTCGCATATTAAAGCCTCGTAAAAACCATGGTAGTGGCGTGGAATGTCAAGACTTTTACAAAGACTTGACAAGTCTGAGTGCAAGCCCTTAGGTACAGGAAATGGTTTACTGTAAGCCTTTTGCAGCTCGGGAACGACTGCAATTTCAGCAGAGTGAGTAGCAGCAGCAGCAGCACGTGCTAGTGTTCGTGCACCTCGTGTACGTTCACTTGTGGAGTTTGTACTACCACGTGTGTGTCCACCTCGTACCCGGGCGCCTCGAGGCGGAAATCTGGTTGGAAGATCACGGGTGCGTAACTCCATATAATCATCTTCAAAACTGTATTTAATCTTCAGTATGCCCTCATGAGTATGACACGCGACCACTTCCTTAATATTGGACCACAATATTTTATTTCCCTCTGAGTCATGTGTCCAATTTTGGCCTTCAATAAGCATTTTGATATCAACAAAGTCAGATTGATCCATCTCTATGACATTATATTTCTCTCCACTAACTTTGGCATTCATTGCAACTGCGTACATTTGTTCTGGCGTGTATAGAAACTTATTTTTCTTTAGCTCACGCTCAATGCAAGCATGCATTGAGTCGCCCTCATTTTGTCCGTGTCCAGTTTCAAAAAATCGATGCGTGATTGTCATCCCAAACTTTGAGGCCGCATATAAATGCAAAGCAAATATAAATCGATTCTTATTTTGTCCGGGACATCCATCCGAGTACAATGAAATTTTAGACACTGCGCGCTTATGTTCATTTTCAAAAAACTTTATCAAGCAACTCCCGACTTCAATTGCCCCTCTCTTCGCTATTTTCAAATGCCACATAAAACAATATCCCAGTTTACGGCCTGCATCGAACACGGTAAAATTATAAATGGGATATTTCCGTTTGTAATAGAAAATTCCAACTTCTGACCTTGGAACATAAAGAACCTTCTGAAGATCGAATACTGCTATCGTCTCCAAGTCACTAGAATTTTCTTTTTCATTATCTTTTATCTCACGCACTCTCTCTTTATTTTTTATGTGTTTTTCATAGCGACTTTGCAGTGTAATTTTTGTTTCTTCGTCTGCTTGTGCATAACGAGTGCATATTGCGCATAAATCTTTCTTTGGTTTGAAGAAAGAATAATTAAACATGGTATTAAAAATTTTCCTATATTGGCGTGCCGTTGCCATTTGACAATCCAAAGTTTCATTAGCAAACCATTCCTTGTATAAGCGGTACATTTTTGAAATATTAAGACCCTCTTCCAAATATAGCTTTTGAGAATCTTTTCTCACATAATGTGCTTCTACTGTTGGGAATAATGCAATATGTTTGACAATGCTGTCTTCAGTCAATGAATTTGTTTTATGGGGTCTATTTGGGTGACTACCACGCTTATCAATCAGGCTTTCTTCATTGTGTACCTTTTCTAAAGCAGTAAATATAACTGTATCAGAGATATTCAAGGTGTTTATGAAAAATTTTTTGCAAACTTGAATTTTATCTTCTCCCACTTGAAAGTAATACTTCAATGTATTTTTCCGGTTACATTTCCTGTTTAATGTCGTTCTCTTAATATTTTCAACTATGACGTTTCTCACTATATATTGCCATTGATGTTCATGACTCCCTAATTTATAATATTTATCAAATATATTTTTTCTCTGTTCAGGTGAGATACGGTCACCACACTTCTTTTTGCAGCTGCAAACAGTTCCAATACTTTTCGCTGGATACGCTTTCTTAGATTTTTTTCCTTTATAAGATAAACCTGAATCTTTAAGAATTTTATTTTTGTTGCATTGCCAGGTTGATCCATTACATAGTCGTTTTCTTGATCGTTTCTTTGTAGTTTCAGTGTCCGATTCATTATTTTCAGTTTCAGCAGCGAGTACATCATCTATAGGTTCAACGGGAAACAATGGTTGCTCAGGTAAGTTATTTTCAGGTACAAGTACTGCTATGTGAGAAGCAATTATGTCAGGCTCAACAGATGAAGACGATACACGTGTAAGAAGCGATTCATTACATTCAGGTCCGTTATCTAGAGGTTGGTCATCTACAGCTTCAATAACAGTGCTCGGCTCAATAAGTGAAGAAGGCATAATATTATTATTTTCAGAAACTAGTGGGCAAGGAACATCAGAGGCATTGTCGAATGGCATAATATTATAAGTTTCAATATTATGTAAATTGATTATTGTGGTATTCCGTAGTTCAATTGCAGAGGACAGAATTTGTGATGAGATGTTATGGACCACGGGGCTCAAGATAGAACAAGAATCATTATCTTCTGAAACTCTACCTAAATTGCATAATAATGTTTGATTTGAATCCAAAACTGTCATATCGCCAGGTTTTAAAGTAGTATCTAATTCAGAGGTATTCACATCTATGGCGGAGACATTAAATCTAGAATTTGTATCTTCGGCATGTACTATAGCTTCTATTGTTACAGTGATTCCTCGTTGTTCTCCTGGTGAATTACTTACACTCGACTTTTGACTTGTAGTGTCAAAGTTAATTTGAAAGTTATGTTTTTGAGGGGTTATGTTTTCGGGTGTGCTCAAACTTGAAGTGTGGTTATCTACTTTAAATATTTCTGACGGAGATGCTACAAAATCGATTTGGTTTAAGATTGTTGATATATTGGAAATAGTAGAAGGAGTGCGTGATAATTTTAATTGAATATCCTCTAAACATTCAGAATCACCACCAAGGCTACATGATGGGGTACTAGCACTATGTTGAACCCGTGGGCTTGGGACGTATTCGAGGATCTCTTGACAATTTTTTTCGGCAAAACTATCTTCATCAGCATCTGTATGATCAAGTTGCTTTGGTAGATCTGAAAAAAGAAATAATGAAGAGTTTAAAATAAGTTATCTAACTGGAACTATTAAAATTTATATTAAATGTTTATTTTAGGGATACATAACAAGCAATTTTTTTATAACGAGATTTCTAAATCCAAGAGTCAATAACCTACATATTAATTGTATTTTGAAAACTCAGAATAAATAGTAAGAAGACTAGGGTATTGTATTCGGTCTAATAGTTTGAAGTTTATCTATTACAAACAAAAAAAGAAACAAACGTATCATTTCGCTTTATAAAATAATTATGAACGGGTCTCTCTTCTCATAAATATGTGCTTGTAATTTCTTTAATTAAGTATATAAAAGCGCTGCCCAAAATAATCATCATACTAATAGTCCTCTTAGCCGAGTTTTGGCCACAGCGGCCAGTCTCAACCGACCCGGGGATCGAACCCGGGACCTCTAGCACAGCCGTAGCTAGTGCGACCCTTTAACCGCTGCGTCACCGAGGCATCATAATACTATCAGCTACATACAAGACGACCACCACGGAGCAAAGGCATCCAACGACTTCCCATCAGTTTTATAAATTAGACTAACTAAATTTACCTTGAAGGTTATTGTTGCTTGATGCAGTTTCGTCGTCTGTTTCGTCCTTTTCTGTTGGTTCTGAAATAAATCAGGTATAAAATCAGAATTATGATTATAATTAACACTTACAGTACGCTGAGAGTAAGAAGCCTGGTAAGAAGTAGGGATTTAATTAATGTTTCGTTTCTTCTATTAATTAAAATAGCTAAATAAATAATAATAATTATGCATTAGTTATCACACCATTTTCATGGTCTTAAAGTAAGGAACTAACATCCTTGTGTTACGTACGACGATGTACTAGACAACGGAGGCGTCTCCCATAAATACTTAAATAAATGCATATTATTATTATTTTAACATCCATGACTCAGGTACAAAGGTACAAATTATTGTTAGTGCTCATCACACAAACATTTGCCCCTTGCGGGATTCGAACCCGCGATCGCTGGCTTTGTAGTTCGGAGCGTACCTATAACATTTATTTTCTAAGATCTCGTAAATCGTTGAACCGCGTAAAAGGTAACAAACACTGACAGACGGACACACAGACAGAGTACTCTCTAACTAACTGACAATACCTAAAAGAAATCTTATTCATCGATCAATCATAAAAAAAAACAAAGCTGTAGGTACCTATATTATTATTACAAACTCACATTGACACACTAACACATAGCGCCACCCGCAAAGATGAGTGGAAAGATTTAAAATAATTGTAAGTAGGTATTTACGTAAACTTTTTTAACAGATCATAGTAAAATACCTATGCACTATTTGGCCGCCTAACCAATTTTCTTATAGTACCGATATTTTTTAATGAGTAGGCTAAATATAGGCAAACTTACCATCGCCGAACACATTAGACAGCATTCTTCTTACACGAGGATTCTTAAAGCGTTTCTCCATTGTTCCACACTCACACAATAACAAAATACTATCAATAAAAATATCAAAGCAATTATTTTATTTACTTAAATTGAGCAGGTGTTATACGCAAACGCTTTGCTTACCGGCTTTCGCCATACTAATTGATGAGAGCGTGTGTCAACAATAGCACGTGCTGCTTACTCGTCGGCGAGAAAAGGACGGATAGAGAGCATTACCGCAAAATCAGCTAGTGCGATAGAGATGAATGTGTGAAAGGCGGAATGGCAACAACCATTGAACGCAGAATATTCGCGAACTATTTGTTGCATTAGACATTGCTGTAACGCACTCCACAAACTTTTTCCTGAAACAAAACGGCAATATCCAAAGTCATTTTAATTTATTGTAGACTAATGTGGTATTGAACAATGTTGTTTGATATTTTTATACTAATGTACAGCAACATACATTGTTTTCGAAAAGTTTTTAGTATATCACCGCAATGAATATTACCATTTAATTTTATTTCAAATCAAACAAGTGAAATACAATGCCGTAATTTGTAACAATAAATTTTCTGATGTAATTAACTGTAATTAGCAAAAAACTTTTTAATGATGAATTTAGGTAGGTACTTAATGATAATTTTTAATAAGGTTTACGACTTCTCTGATGAACATCTACCTACATACGCAGATGCAAAAATACTAATTACCATAATTTTATTATTTTTAAGATGTTCGTCTGTAATCTGTCATAAGTGATGATAAATAATACCTACATAACCAAAGTTATCTGTCAGGCATTTTCTACTGATAAACGCACATTTACTAATTATCAAATTCATGTGAAAAAAATTGTAGTCAGGTAGGTACACAGTATTGCTTATTGTAACTCAATCGAAATATTTTTATTGCATAGAAGAACACCATAATTAATATTACTTGATAAAGTTTAAAATAATTGAACAGTAATGTTTATTGTGAGTTGGTATACAAAGTTTATTTCGGGGATCAAAACCGTAATGGCCGTTACTTGTAGAAGATTGAATTAAAACTTTTAACATTGGACATGGCACGATTATTCCGGTAAACAAATTTTAAATGATGAGTAGGGAATAACGATTCAATATCCATAGTGCTTTTGGTAAATCAGGCAGTTTCAAAGATATAATTCTGAAAAAAATTCACAAGGTGTATAGGGACCCGCAGATTACGAAAATCACTTAATCGGAAAACTGCTGCAATGGCTATTGCGGCTTTATTCCAGGCACCCATCGATATTATTNTTCTTGCACTGTTATGTTGGCAGGTTTGACTCTTACAGTACCTAGTGCAAGCGAAAACCGACACTAAGGTGACGAACCTTTTCATTCCGCGACTGTACATAACTTGCTAACATATTCTATAAATATAGAGTCAAGTTACAGACAACTTCACTTGTAAACAATATTGACCCTTATCTGTTTCTAATTACGCTCAATAATGTCAAAAGTTTCTCAAAACATTTCTATGCAGTCAACTGTAGATTCTTAGCATTCATATCTACTTAAGCTACGAAATACTATTATCAAAATAACCATACGGAACGACTAAATGACATAATCACATTATTACGGCAGAAGTTTGGTACGTCAATGATAAGTTATTTGCATGACCAACTTAACAACATTAATGTTATTTCACATTAAATCAAACTGAGTAAGCATCTCATTTCAATTTCAAATTTCAAATATACGAGTAGTATTCAATTACAAATATTGTGCGGGATTTCTACTATTACAGTCTCTCTCTTGAAATTATGAAATGGTTTCGCGTACGGATTAGTAGTTCAGTAGTTAGAGAGATGGATTTCTCGACTTTCAGGTTCTGTGTTCGATTTTAAAAACAGTTTGACTACAATTTACTTTTTTGTGTATGTAACTAAAAATCAGTATTCAATCAATGTGGTTGTCCAATGAGTAATGACCAACGATCTGGTGAGGGTCGCGGGAGGTGCCTAGAATCCGAACGGTCGTTGTGGCTTTTGTCCAACAGTGGAAGTCATTTGGCTGAAACGAAGGAACGAACGATTGTCCAATAATTTAATATGACTCCTAACTTAGTGGGCATAATATTAACCCCTTATTATTAAACACCTTAGTTGTAACAACCCACGCTTAAGAAATTCGAATGATGTATTTTTATGGTAAAATAACTAGTAAATATTTTATAAATAACAATTACGCAAGATGTCGTCACAGTTTTCAGCTTGACGTATCTACTTTGCAAATCACTACTTTTCATAAAAGCACCGTTAACTAATTGCGTATATACGCAGCGTTCCTCTACCTATAGTTGTCTTGGGTAACATAAAGTAACACTGATCGATAGGCAGTAAACGTTACGGCGGAATTACATACTACTTAATCTTTGACCTTTCTAAGTTTAGTGTTAACCGATTGCTTATTGATGCCTAAGTTATGCGGAAGAGAATTTCCTCTGTTAATCATATTAAGTAAGAATTTTATCTATTCGATTGGCTTTTTAATTTGATTAGCGCTGATACGTTCGGTATTTAGATGATTGCTTCGAAAAATGTGGAATTGTATTGGAATTGGTATTCTAAATTAGGTAAAACGAGTTTGGGCCAATGTTACGACCAACCATTGGAATTTGGCTACAACTAAATATTAGTTCACGACATTGGTACAATTTTGATCGCATTTTGTGTCATAAATATTTGTTAATGGCAAATTAATGAGCACCTCTAATTTAAATGATTTCATTTTATCTTCTGATCTTAATAAGGTATGCAAGCAACTCTCTACTATGTTCGAGAAATCGCTTGGTATATTAGCTACCAGTTTGGTTAAGATACCTAAGACTGAGCAAGACATCTATATTCTATACTATAATAAAAGCGAAAGGTCACTGACTGACTCACTCATCGCGAAATCTCAGAAACTACAAGTGCTAAGTAAGAGTCTCAAATTTTGCATGGGGGTTTCTTTTAGAACGTAAAGACGCTCACTAAGACGGGATTTTGAAAAATTTAAACCCCTAAGGGGGTAAAAACGGGTACACGCGTACGAAGTCGCGGACCGCCCGCTAGTTTTATTATGATTTTATGCTTTGGAGGACCGTTGTCGGTCTGCTTCAGCCATCTTGACGCCTAATGGCTAGACTTACGAAACAACACTCAAAAATTGATGCTAACTCAAGAAAATCAGCTTATGAAGCCTATTATTAGTATTTAGGTTTTTACTGGCGGTCAACCTGTATGTAGATCCTGGCTACAATGGGGCTGAAACGAGTTATTGATTGGAACTAAAATCGACTTATTTTTAAAGAAAGAAGATATATTTCTTTAAAACCATGAAAAAACCATTCAAAGCTAATTATATTTTTTTTTGTGCAAACTATATCATTAATTGAATGCAGGTCATCCCAGCAGTGGGC
This sequence comes from Ostrinia furnacalis, assembly GCF_004193835.3. Lineage (NCBI taxonomy): Eukaryota > Metazoa > Arthropoda > Insecta > Lepidoptera > Crambidae > Ostrinia > Ostrinia furnacalis. Next base: position 47,567 of record NW_021132137.1, on the reverse strand, counting down.
TCAGGACTGTGCGGTCACCTGCCAGACTGGCAGTCGACATAACCCCAGCCGGTGAAAGTGGATATGATAATTGAACAGGCAGACGAGCGACCGGTCCCAGCGATGAGCCCGTGAGAATAGTATGGATATTACCGTAGCTAGGTTGAGAAGGATTTTATTGATTTGAGACGATAAACCCATACGTTTGTTACCAGATAGTAGAACGAAATACCCATTTGATGGACTGTCGACCTAAGGCTAATCAAAATCAAAAATCAAAATCATAAATCAAAATCATAAATATTTTATTCAATTTTGAACACTAGTGGCATTTATGAACGTCAAAATACAGTAAAAAAAGGTAGCCCTTATAAGGCACTTTACATGTATCCTTATCTATTGGACCTTGTTTATTAAGGTACAAGACACGACATTATAATTTTATCAATCTTTATATCTATTTTAGAAGATAAACCCATACATTTGTCGCCTAAAATCATCGATAAAATTATCGTGACACGCATCCTAGTCCGAAGGTGACCTGAACCTGAACGTGGACAGCGCATTACTATGATTGTGAAAATCCATGGCTTTTCTCCAGCAGTGGACATTTTATGGCTCGGCGGAGGTGGAGGAGGTGTGACTTAAATAGTTAAAATAAAAAACTAGTGTGACCAATAAGTTACGAAAACTTAGTTAACCATATAAAAATTCCACTTAAGGAAGCCGATGTTTTCAAGTAAAAAATCATGTTACACTTAGCATTAAAATACAAAAAACAACAACAATTGCTATAAACTGAACGTTATGTTGCGCTACCTGCTTCATTGCGTAAATGTGTCAATCATGTATGATTTTTATTTATTTTGTTTCCATTCCACTCAATCAACACGATGAGTGATGTTTTGAATTAGCAATTGATAACTATACAATTTCTTTAGCTGCAGCGTTTTTTACTAATTCAAATTTTTTTTAAAGAATATTAGTGTGTTGTATTGCATAAAGCATTTATTTGATTAGTTTGTAACTTAAAGACAAGTACGTCCACATTATTATTTGGTTATTTTGTACGATAAAAATACGTATGTCTACGACAACTACACAGCAACATTATAAGCTTAGTGATTTATTTTCATTTAATTTCACAAGACAAAAATTTCACTTTTAATGTACTTTAAATGACACATTTCCTGACCAAGTAAACTTAGTTACAGAGGAACTGTACGAACTTATGAATATTCATAAAAACGCTAACTTTATAGCAGTTTGAACTAAACTGTGTTTTCTTTTCACGTTTTTTTACGAATAATTAAATTAATTATATTTCGTGGCATATCCACACTACGACATCGAGCACGCGACGTCTCTACCGCGTTATCAATCAAACATTTTTACTAGCAGTGCTTTGCGGTTTATGCAACCTTTGTACACACGACAGCACATCAACATATACATTTTTGTTGCAAATTCGCCCCTATTAGAAGTGAATAAGAGCCCACAGTGGTTACCTTGACGTGCCGTCTAAAGTCTGCGAATCGCCCGGCAAAATAAGGAAGCGCTTGAAAAACTGTGAGAAACATTTTTGATTGCATTTTTATTGTTGCTGGAAGAGTTTATAGTTTTCTGCAGGCTTCAATTTGTTTGAATGCGAAAGGAATGCATTGAGAGGACAATAATATTATATGTATTATGTTGGCTAGCTCTAATTTTGCTGACTCCTGAATCATAATCTCCTCCATAAAAACCATGGAATTATGACAACTACAAATTAAGCCACAATAATTAGATACTATTTTTAAATTATAGCTAGATTGATGAATTTTATTACTTAAACTTACCAATATAAAACCAAATTCAATCTCAAATACATATATGATTGAATTTCAATTGTAAAGAATCATGATTGAACGTCAAACAACTGCAGTTCTCAAGTCCCAAAGGATGCGCAATATTGCCTTCCGCAACGAGCGATATTGCATGCTGGGAAGTCGCAATATCGCGATGTATTCACTATCGTCCATCCCGCGTGCAATAAAGTCACTTATTATGGATCCGGCCGACGCAGTTCCCAGAGAAAGTCTCATTCAAATCCGGTGATTTTCTCTGGCGAAGAAACATTTTAATGAAACTTTGTTATTATGTTGTGTTAGGTATATGATTTCTTTGAATCTTAAGTAATATTGAAGGAGCGAAAGTATTATGTCTTCTCACACTTTTTTTTGCGTCGAGAAATGCTTTACGCATACCCACTGGCTGATGGGGACAGTCAGTCAGTGGGTTATGTGGGACTCTCCCCGCCGGGAGGGCGGGGCCTACCCACTAAAACCCGCGGTTTCCTCCGGGCCATTGAAACGAATCCGCGAGTTATTGTCCTAATATTGGACATTCGTCCGTGGCTCGTGTCTTCTCACATCTACACCACGCAGTCAGTTTGATGAATTTTGGGTATTTAATGAGAGCGTATCATAGTCAATTGGTAAATATAAATTGGTGGTTTTGTTACGCAGTCGACGAAGCAAGCACATGATGCGTGCAGTTATTTGGGCACGCAGGAAAATTTAATGAAGGCTACTGACAACGCCACTCTTGTGGCGGAGTTTTGGGCTGACACTGTGTAGGCACGACAAGAAGAAGAATTAGTAAAACGTCAATACACTATTTGCACGGTCTGTCTGTGCGTTTATCTGTTAACCGTTTCATCTTGTACTAATCCAATTGAGAAGCTGATCTCATTTCTGTATACCAAAAAAATAATAATATCAACAATAAATCATACACACTCATCGCATTGAGTTTTTATTTGAAAATAACTCAATTAACTAATCAGATATGAATTATTATTGGTGGATACTGATGTGTTAATTGTTAGATTTAATTGTTTTAATTAATAATTACTGTTTCGTTTGTTTTTATAATTAAGACATTTTTATTTTTCTTCAAAACTATAGAATAGAAATTGCTAAAATATGTAGGAATTTAATTTTATTTCATTGAATACTGAATGTACACATGTACCTACTTAGAATGTAAAAACTGTTACTTACCTACTTATGTTTTTAATACTAATTTTTATAGAATTTCAAGGTAGACCGACGGACGACATCATCATAAAGGTAGCAAGAAGGCGCTGGACGGACGCAGGCCGCTACCAACCGAGGAACATGGAAAGCCCATGTTCAGCATTGGACGTCGTATGGCTGAGATGATGATGATGTATTTTGTGAGAAAAGAGAAGATCCTTAATTTCGAACTACTCCTTTTTTCTTTTGGTCCCAATGTCAGCTTTTCTACGGGACTAACTTTCTTAGCCTTTCATAGGCGGTTAAGTTGTAAATCCTTGCCCCACAAAAGTAGAAACGGCAGTTTTCAATATTCTTATATTAAGCTAATTACAGTGCAATTTGAGATTTGCAATCCTTAATGCGAATAAATAATCTTCAGAAATTCATTGAATGGGAGGTGCCAATAAATTGTTACATAAAACTGCAAACATGTTATTTAGGAATTCAAATTGAAGATGTCTCAAATATTGAAATATTAGCGCATTCCGCGTAATTAACATGAGAACTCTCGGACCTATGGAATTAAACCAGGTTATTGCAAAATTGTCTAAAATACTTTCGAAAAGCGTTCAACAGACGATGTGAAAGCCTAAATTGATCAGCCGAATCTATGCTCCTTTTTATGACTCTGGGTCCAATGTATCTTTCTTCTGTGATTTGCCAAACAACGTTCCAAGCTATCCCAAATACAATGATAGTGTTCTTTACAGTATTACTTCACGAAAATATAATTTTGCGTAGTCCTCTTGCTTGCAATGGCTTTATGAGCTATCTGACCATAATATCAAGTTTAAGACAATACTTGATATTATGGTCCAATCGGAATGATGACAATAAAACTCTTTCTGATCCTGACCAAGTCAGAGTTGATTTAATACGAGATCTACTTCTGAAGATACCAAAAATACCATTGCGCATAGCTCTTATAGAACAGCACAATATGACTGCTAACCAACAACGCGTGCAGCCGATAGCGATGGCAATCAGACTTAAAAACATTGATCGCCATCGCCATCGCGCACGCAGTCTAATCATGCTGATTTGGCCGAACCTTGAAATTGATTTACGCCCGATTCCCATAATCAATCCTTGTCCAAATCCGGATTACAACTGTCAAATTGAATTCAGTTTTAGATTATATTTCCAAAATTTTCGATGCATTTACACTTTAATATTGTTTAAATAGTCTTATATACAATATAAAAATGTAAAAACATCAAAAACCGCAGTTATTTTGGCCAAAAACATATTAAAATTTGACAGTTGACAATCCAAATCCGTATAATTTGGATTAGGACTGAATATAGAAAGCCAGCATTAATAGTTGACCTCTTCTATTCGACCTCTGGCTCTTCGATCTTCAATTTGAGGACTAAGGAGTTCGTATACAAAATGGCCGTTTTGCATATGCTTTGGCACACTTGGCTGCATCGCTAGTTATGCCATGATGCAACTATACCAGCCCGACCGGTTGCTTCTTCAGCACTAGATTAATCTGTATTTTTATTACCTAATGCACACTTGATTTACACCACTACTTCAGGCCACTTATTGATATTGTTTATGCTTAATTATCGATGAAGTTTTACAAGCAACGAACGGGTGCAATGATGCGTTTGGAGTCTCTAATCGTCATGCTGGCTGCATGAACTGACTTCAAAGACGATAATAAAACTGCTAATTCGAAAGTTTTCTTAAACTTTCTGTGATCAGCAAGTAGGTACTAAAAAGTAATAAACCAAAAATGTATGATTTAATTCAAAACGTTTACTACTTCATTAAGCTCTCTTACTAAGAAGTGTCTTATGTCCGTTTTCACCATCAGTCCTTAATTTTTAAGTGATCCCTTTATGGTCACACATACCAGGAATTCTGTTTTCAAAGGTACACTTAAAAATTAGGGATTGATGGTGAAAACGGGCATTAGATCCTGTATAGACTCAATGTAATTTATGACCAATTATAATCATCTTCATCATTAAAACGTACCTACTTATCTTACGGACGGAAGGTAATGTTCTAAACAATTAGTAATGAAGTAGTTATTAAATCTTCTACATATTAATTGTTTAAGCTTTCGAAAATATTTTTAATATAGAAAAAAAACATTATTAGCACTTAGGTATGTCATCTACCAGGAAAACCATGACTGGCACTGCGATTTGATGTCATTGGCCCCAGTCTACAGCTATTTAAACTTTATACAGGGTGTATTTTCCACTTCTTGACTATTAAAAATAGCGAAAATTTCTAAAAGGAACGTTTGGGGTCTAAATCTGGATAGCTTCCAAGTCATGTATTGAACGTTTTTATTTTGCAAAATCGCACAGTATAGGCATGTACACATAATACATTATAGTTCTTGTAACTCACGAAGGCGAGTGAGCTTTACTTGTGTGTGTACGTGCACATGCACATAACGATAGTGTAATTGCAACAATTACACCTATAAGTAAAAATCTTACTAACGCACTAGCTAAAAGGCACATTATAAGATTAAATTCAAAGAAATAACGTTAGAGTTACGGGAGACTACATCCTGTATGCGTGCAACTATGATATACTTTTCGATAATTAAATACTTATCGTGTTCTCGAACTTGAACTCGATAAAACAGGTAGGTAATAAAGATAATTAGCTGGAGAAATAAATACTTTCCTGTATCGCCGGGTACCGTTCTGTTCGACGCAGATTGAATACTACACAAAGAATCTGTTAGAAATGATTTCCTGTTCATTGTTTTTGTTTAAAATAAAAATAATGATAGGATAAGTCTTATTTATGAGCATTAAAGTCAAAGAAATTGGTTTGATTGACATAAAATTAAAATGGCAGTATTTGGATCAATTCAACTAATTTATTACAGGTAACAATACCTTTGTGCCAAATCTTTGCCACTCTTTTTATCTTCTGTTTTTTTTAATTAGGTCCCCAAACTCTACTTTATGTTTAAAAAGTTGTTATCAAGACTTATTTTCAGATTTTTTTTATATCTATTACATCGATAATGTCTGTGTTTTTTTGTTAGGTTTTGAGCTTAAACCGTCAAATCTAATGTGACACATTTTGCTTTTGATCTCGAAACATGATTTTTATAAAATAATTACTGTATACTTGCCTGATACGATTATAAAAATGTGTAGGTACGAATAATTCAATAAAAATTAAAGACCTCATCAAAATTAGTCCAATCGGTTTTCTCTTGCTTTGAAACCCATTTTATTGTTATATAACATCTATATTTCACTTTTCTCAATGAATTATAGAGAAACATGGACCAAATAAGTTTCGCATCACTTCATACGATGTTAGCGAGAGGCGCCAGAAAATGTGCACGTCCAATTAAGATTTTCAATGCTTCTCTCGATAATTGCGTTACGTTGTGGAATCATTAAAACAATGATATAAATGCATCTTACAAGATAACTTTAAAATGTATTAGTACCAAAAATGCTAATTTGATAAGACATAATAAAGTGCATGAACAAAGGGTAACGAGACCTATCAATATCCTACTAATATTATAAATGCGAAAGTTTCGATGTCTGGATGTCGGGATGTCTGAAATTACTGATCGGATTTTGACGAAACTTTACAGTATTAATGTTTGTAACCCCGAATAACATAAATAGGCTATAATTTATGACGATCTGTGACAGACTAAATTTCACGCGGGTCAAGCCGCGGGCAAAAGCTAGTACTTAATAAGGCTGGAATGCACCATCTTACTTCCAGCGGTGGTGACGGAGCGCAAAGCATTTCCTCCTCGTCAAAAAAAAAAGAAAAAAAACTATAATAAACGTCAAAAGTTCGCCAAACTCCATACAAAAACTTAACTTTAACGGTAACTATAACCGGTGGGTTATTGACGGTTAAATTTAAGGTGGTGCAAGTTTATTAAACTACATTTTTAAAAACCTAAATAACCAAGCAGTGACTGAGTAATTAATTAATGTTAAAAATCAAATGTTAGGACGTGTATTCTTGTACTATTTAAAGGTCAAGTTTACTAAGATTAATGATTTTTAGGATTTTGTTTATGAAATAATATGTTAAAAAAGGTTAGGCTGATGATCTTATTCTATTTTTGTATCTTAAACTTTTTATTTTTGTTAGCCCCTATTCTTATTGACTGCACAGGAAACGTTTACTCCATATCTAATAAAATATCAAGATATGATGCGATCACATTATTCACGCTACATTGATTCGAAACTTGGCCAGAGTCAATGGAAGTCCCTAATGAGTGTAGTGTGGTACATGACATGAGAAAAGCATGGTTAAAATGATAAAAGTAAGTAGTTTTTTTTCCAAAGTTTCCATATGGGTCCCCCAAAAATAACAATAAATTCGCCAATATTTTTGCAGTAGGTAAACTGTTGGCAACCCTGAAAAAAGAACATTTTGACAGCTTTTGTTTGTTACATACAAACAAACAAAAACAGACAGTATTTTGGGTTAGTATAAATGGAATAATTAATAATACAATAACGTGTTTTCATTGTTAAAAAATAATTCAAAAATAAGAACAGATGTCTTAAAAATAGTAAGTACGACGAGTCATACACAATGGTTTTTCTCCTGACCTTCAAAATAGAAAATCCTGAGCGTATTGTAGTGACTGAGTTTCTTGCGTTGCTTCTTCTCAGTTCTTCTCAGCACACATTATTATCCTAGCCGAGAAGCACTGGAGCAGTGGTAGGGTTAATACAAAAAAAGGGGCGTGTGAAATTAATTTTGAATTTGTTTAAAGGTGCAAGCCAGGGTCAAAAAGCAAACAAACAAGGCGTTGTTAGCAGATTGTATAGATAGGAAGATAAAAGGAGCATAATATGAAAAAGCATAAAAATTCACACTTGCAAGATAATATCTTTTGCAAGGCGAAGATCTTTATCCCTGAATATCAAGGATAGTACGGATTCCAAAAAGGGAATATGCATCTGTTAACAACAATAAATGTAGGCAAATGAGTAGGAATGTTTAAAAACCCAGTCAAAAAAAGAAATCTTCGGTAGGTGTTAAGTTTTTTTCAATATCAATTTTCTTCTATACCTCACAATGTTCTATAATGATTTCTCTATTTGAGGTCTCGTCTACTGTCGTCACTTTTGCTTCGTCAACAAGTCAAGTAACATACTTAATTGCTGTGTGAGAACGGTCTTATTTCGTGTAGAATATTTTGCAGTTCCAAGGTCAAAATGGCCCTTTCCGTTCCACCAAAAATTCGTACAAAACCGTCAATAGCCAAAATGCATCCTCTAATGTTTTATGCAAAATGAAAACGTTTCTAGAACCTTCTTTCCTTTAGTTTTTTTTCACCAATCGCTGCTCAACTTGACCGTTACTATAACTTCAAACGGTGTTTTGTATGGAGTTTGACAGACTTGATATTTATTATAGTTAACGTATGATGGTGCAACTCAGGCTTAGTTTATCGTCCATCTTGTAATTTAGACCACAATCCAAACTCGAAGGGGCATTCGAAATTTGAATATTTCACGCATAGAGCGCCCGCGCATGTTGCAGACAGGAAGTTGAGTCCTTATTCAAATCAGAACTCCTCGGTCAAGGTCTGTGGTTCGAAGGATATGGTGCGAAGGTTAAAGACCAGTTTGGATTATACCAGTGGTATTGTATGTGGAACACTATTAAATTTTTTTGGCGGTTCTTGTGGACGTTTTGATATGAATCCTTATTTTAAGGGATGGACGTACTCAATACCTTAGTGGTATAGGTATTGCTTAACCCTATTCCTACCGTAACTAGTGATAGTAGCCTAATGCCCGTTTTCACCATCAATCCCTAATTTTTAAGTGACCCCTATGGTAACAAATAACAGCAATTTTGTTTACATAGGGGTCACTTTAAAATTAGGGATTGATGGTAAAAACGGGCAAAAGATTCTATTCTTGATCGGTTTACAAAATTTTTGGGTGTGGTGGTAGAGCGCACCTAGTACCCCACAGATAATATTAGATTTTAAATTCGCGGTCATTTCGCTTGTGCCCAATTTACGTGCAAAACTCAATTAAGTAATAAGTAAAATGTTTTGTTTAGATCGAAATCTTAAACATTAAATATGTACTATAGCAAAGATAAAGAATATTATACTTCGCGCCTCGTCCTCGAGATTAGTAGTTAGGTACATGTAGTATCGCATAAGTCACACCACTCCTGCACTAGTTGAGAATATTCCTTTTTCTGATTTTTATTTTTTAAAAGTGGGTAGTATTTTTTCTCCGCGGTGGCCGCCTGTCGGCCTGCGTCTCATTCGCAGTTTAGTGCTCGACCACTCAAGACACTTCTCTCCGCAATAGTACTTGCCGTTATTTCGAGCAAAAAATGCCGAAACGCAAAGTATCTAGAACGTGCGAAGAAGAACTGGAACATTTAATGCGTAAAATGCGGAAATTGGAAAAGAAAATCCAAGCCAATAATTTAGTGGAACCGACTCCAGTGGATTTACCAACAGTGGAAAATATAATCGAAGCAGGTATGTACAAAAGTGAAAGTGATAATTACAATAGTGTGTTATATATTATGGGTGCTACAATGCAATCTGAATCAGCCGTTGGGGCTTTTTCGAAGCATTTGAAATGTGACGGTTAGCGTTCAATTCATTGGGGATTGTTACCTAACCTACACAAAAAACAAAAAAAGATTTACTTACCTTATTTATTTCCTAAATATTAAATGTGTAATAAAATAATAAAAAAGGCACCCTACTTATTTAATATAAACGTATTTACGTTTCGATGATAATAAGTATACATCCTGAATAGTCATTGGGGCTATTTCACTGATACTTACCAATATAATTTACCTATTATAAAACCGATTATCTTACCTGATATTCGTGTTTTTTCAGACACACCGTGTGAGCTGGAACAATCCGATTGGCTAAATGAAGAATCTGAACAGGATTCATTCGAAAACACCGAAAAAGTTGCTAATGAGCACACTGTATCGGGCGATGTGCCCCAAAACGACGAATTAACCCCTCATGAACAACCTGGCGCGTCTGCGTCGCCCTTGCAGGACGAGGAGGCCACAGCTGCGACGCAGTTAGCTAACACGGAATTAGACACAGAAGTCCTGGCAATCCTGGGTGAAGACCCCTCGGTCTCTGAGAGACGGGGAAAGGATATTCGAGAAGAAATAGCATCTCGATTCAGCCATATAGCAACGGAAGGGTTAAACAAAGATACTCGAAAAGAGTTGATATCAAAGTACCCTATCCCCGCAAACTGCTCGCGTATTGACTCGCCTAAAATTAACCCAGAGGTAAAGATCGCAATGAACGAAAGTTACTTAAAACGCGATAAGGGTATCGAAGCCAAACAAAAGCAGATGGCAAGCGCCATCTCGTGCTTGGGTGATATAATCACAATGCAACTGAACTCCGAAAGTAAAGACAAAGATTTACTGCAAAAATTAATGGATCTCGGTCGATTGATTTGTGACGTGCAACACGCAGACTCAGTCACGAGAAAGAATTTTATTTTGTTCTCACTAAAAAAGGACATGTCGGAACACCTGTCAAATACAAAGATTGACGGTTTTCTATTCGGGGAGACTTTAGCTGACACACTAAAGACTGCCAAGTCAATTAACAAGTCAGGAGTCGAACTAAAGGCTGACCAAAATACCAACAATTCAGCTAAACGATCCAAATTACCTAACCAGAAGAATTTAAACCGGAAGGCTCCCGGGACGGCGTACAGGCAGCCGGGCCCGCAGCAGAGGAGCCGCGAGCCTGCAGCGCGAGCCCGCGCAGCCCCGCCGCCGCCCGCGCACTCATCGAGGACGTGGCCGCGTCAGCAGCTGCCGCCGCCGGGCCCAGCTCCAGCTCGGCGCCGCCTTTAGATACAGTTAAGTATGCCGGCCGCTTACATCTTTTTCGAGATCAATGGTCCCTTATAACAGACGACCGAACGGTCCTCTCTTGGATTGATGGGTACAAAATCCCCATATCAAGCCCGGTATATCAAAATCACATTCCATCGATTTCCATCCAATCCGGCGATGAAAAAATTCAATATAACGAAGCAATAGGAGATTTGTTACGTATTGGTGCTATATCCTTATGCGAACCGTGTGAAGGGCAATTTATATCGAGTATATTTCTTACCCCTAAACCTAATGGCAAATCAAGATTTATTTTAAATCTTAAAAAACTGAATTTTTTCATAAACACCGATCATTTTAAACTGGAAGACCTTCGAACAGCCATTAAACTTGTATCCCAAGATTGTTGGATGGCTACGTTGGACCTAAAAGACGCATATCTCTTGGTGAAAATCCATGAAGACTCCAGAAAATACCTCCGATTTATATATGACCAAAAATTATACCAATTTAATGTCCTACCTTTTGGCCTTAATACAGCCCCGTTTGTCTTTACAAAAATAACTAAACCTATAGTTAAATTACTCCGAACCGCTGGTCTAACATCGGCCCTCTATTTAGACGACTGGCTTCTCTATGGGCGCACCTACTCAGATTGTATCCTAAACCTTAACCTCACCAAAAAACTACTCACCTCATTGGGATTTATCATAAACGAAGAAAAAAGCATTTTTGTTCCCTCGACGACATGTAAATTCCTAGGAATGGTCATTAACTCTCACGATCTAACCATTAGCTTACCACAAGAAAAAAGGACACGCATCAGGTCTGAATTACAGAAATTTCAGAAGTTACGTCGTTGTTCAGTCCGGAAATTAGCCCAAATAACTGGCTTACTTGTGTCTGCTTGTCCTGGAATAGAATACGGGCTCCTTCATACAAAGGAGCTAGAGCGATGCAAATTTCTGAATCTGAAAAACGACGACGACTATGAAAAAATCATAAATATCCCTGATTCACTGACGACGGACATAAACTGGTGGCTTTCCCATATCTCACATTCAGTGCGCCGCATAAGAAACGACGACTATTGCACCGAAATATTCTCTGACGCCTCAACGACGGGGTGGGGAGCAGCCTGTCTACAAAGCACAGCTAATGGAATGTGGTCAAAACATGAGCGCGAAAAGCACATCAACTACCTCGAACTGTTGTCTGCTTTTATCGCCCTTAAAACCTTTGCAAAAGACCTGTTTGACTGCCAAATTCTCTTGCGCATAGATAACACGACCGCGGTCGCTTATATAAATCGAATGGGCGGTGTTCAGTATCCACACCTAACACAAATTACAAGAGAAATTTGGGATTGGTGCGAGGAAAGAAAGTTGTATATTTACGCGTCTTACATAAAATCAAGCGATAACGTGGTGGCAGATGCAGAATCACGGAAAAATCACCCAGATATCGAATGGGAGTTAGCCGACTGGACCTTCGACTACCTATGTCTCCGCTTTAACAAACCTCAAATAGATTTATTTGCCAGCCGCATCAATAAAAAATGCGAAGTTTACATCTCATGGCAAAGAGATCCCGACGCAATGGCCATCGACGCGTTTACTGTATCTTGGGCTAATACGCACTTTTATGCTTTTCCCCCTTTCTCAGTGATTCTGAAAGTCTTGAGAAAAATAATTTCCGAAAAGTCTATGGGTATCGTAGTTGTCCCCTTGTGGCCTACCCAACCTTGGTACCCGGTCTTTCAAGCTCTTACAGTATCTAGGGTTGTGACATTTCCACCTCATAAACGTGCTTTAATCTCGCATTCCAGCTCCAGTCGAATACACGAGACGATTACCCTGGTGGCTGCCATCTTATCCGGGAAGCATTATCAAGAAGAAGCTTACCATCATCTTCTTTGAATATTATGATGGCATCTTTATCGGCTAGCTCCGTCAAACAATATGACTCTTGTCTAAGAAAATGGTGGAACTACTGTAAAAATACGGACACAGAAGTTTTCATTGCGTCCGTCCCCACAGTAATTCATTTTTTGACGGAACTATTTAATAAAGGTGCCCAATACGGTACCCTAAACTCTTGTCGATCGGCCTTAGCAATTTTATTAGGCCCTAATATATCTAAAGACGACAGAATACAGAGATTCTTTAAAGGTGTATTTCGCCTTCGACCATGTCTACCAAAGTATAACTACACGTGGGATACAAATGGTGTCTTAGATTGTATAACTAAATGGTATCCTAATGAAGATTTACCGTTGGAAAAATTGACTAGAAAAACTATTACATTACTGGCACTCGTAACCGCTCATAGACTGCAAACTTTATCAAAAATAAACATAAAGAACATCAAGGTCTTATCAACCCACATTAGTATACAAATCCCGGACTTAATCAAAACATCCAAAGCTGGTTCTAACCAACCAATACTTTACCTACCATTTTTTCATCAAAAGCCTGCAATATGCCCTGCTAAAACTCTGCTCTGCTATATTAAAAAACTGGCACCTTTAAGGAAATCTGATCTATTGTTCGTAGGTATTAAAAAGCCTCATAAATCAGTCGGTACTCAGACTCTCAGCCGATGGGTTAAAACGGCACTGAGTGAGTGTGGGATCGACACGTCTGTCTTCTCGGCGCACAGTACAAGGCATGCCAGCACGTCGCGCGCGCACTCACTCGGCGTAAATGTTGATGCCATCCGGAACACAGCTGGCTGGAGCGGCAATTCGACGGTATTCGCTAGGTTCTACAATAGAACTATTATAAACAATGATTGTACATTATTAGCTCAGTCAATTATTGGTAATGAACAAATTTAAATCAAATACAGAAAATGTTATGTTTCGTTTAATTACATAATATCTATCATGTTTTATGTTACATACATAACTGTTAAAATTATTATGATAATAATTGTATTCATGTTATGACAAGAAAAATCTTTCTTTTCTATTTACTTAAATAATCATGTATTAACGTTAATTATATACTGGAATAAACACTTATTTTTTTTCAATTAAAAAGTGTTATCATTGACGATATTTCTACAATACACTTACTCTCAAAGTCTACATGTACCTAACTACTAATCTCGAGGACGAGGCGCGAAGTATAATTGATGATTAAACGAACTTACCTGTAAGTGAAGTTCTATCATAATTATACGAAGCGCCTCGTCCGAAGAGATTAGTAACCTCCCGCCCGCCCTATAAACCCGTTACTAATCACCTTAGAAATACGTCAATGACTTGAAAGTTATTACTCTAAACTAAATGAGACGCAGGCCGACGGGCGGCCACCGCGGAGAAAAAAAAATACTACCCACTTTTAAAAAATAAAAATCATAAAAAGGAATATTCTCAACTAGTGCAGGAGTGGTGTGACTTATGCGATACTACATGTACCTAACTACTAATCTCTTCGGACGAGGCGCTTCGTATAATTATGATAGAACTTCACTTACAGGTAAGTTCGTTTAATCATCAAAAATAATTAGGTTTTAAAGCAAGTTTCATCGTATTTTTATCAATCATTATTTCAGTCTTTATAATTTAGTAATCAATATTTACCAAGTATTATCTTCTGACGAGTACTCAGACTCTGACTCCAAGCAAGCTGCAGCAGCGCTACGATTCTTGTACTCGGATTCCGACCTGTAAGTAAATTATTTGAAAAATAACAAAGACTAGTGTATGTCTGAACGGACTGTGAAATAAACAATGATAGTACTGGGGATTGAGTATTTTAGTAGTCTCAACGACCTGAAACCCTAAATTCAGATACCAAAACAAAACAGTTGCACTGAATCTACTATGTCTAAACCTTGAGAACCAAAAATATTATTTATTATAATAAAATAACTCACGAACATTTTCCCAGAAGTGAAGCTGAAGCGCAGAGTTACGGCACGAAGAATCGAAGATGATCAGATATGAATCGCAGAAAATAATGATAAATACTTCACTTACCGCTTATTTTATATCCAAATTTTCACTCACACAAACACTGTAAAACAGTCAAAATAACGCACACACCAAATAATGCTNGCAGAAAACTTTACTCCACCCGGTGCCAGAAATGTAAAACTTACGCCAAATTTGTACAATAAATATAACTATATTATCCACTACGTTCATTTAAAGACATGTATTCAACATGGATTACGCCTAAAAAAAATTCATAAAGGAATATCGTTTAGACAAAGCCCATACTTAAAGGAATATATAGATTTAAATACTCAGTTGCGACAAAATTCAAATTCGTTATTTGAGCAAGACTTTTTCAAATTGCTTAACAACAGCATTTTTGGAAAAACATTAGAAGACACTGAACGAAGAGTAGATGTAAAACTTGTTAGCACGTGGCAGGACGAGCGGAACAAAACCAAGAAATGTTTTACCGCTGAACAATTGATATCACGTCCTAATTTTCATAGTGAATAGAATAGAATAGAATAGAATACCTTTATTCAGCATTAACATTTATGTGCATACATATACAGAGGTTAAATATTACTGAGCCATGCTGAAAAGGCGCCCGCTCAGCGAAAATCGTGACATGACACACACAAGTCGTCAAGTCACGAAGCTGGTTTTCAGCGGGTACCAACATGGGGGTTATTACGCCAATTATGCGTCCTTTTGACAGTGACGAAGTTTATCAATAAAATTTGTGTCGGTTCGTAACACTTCCTGGCAAAAAGACGCGCAACAGAGGGCGCTGCTGTTAAAATAAAAACAATTTATTTACAAAAATACAAAAAAAAAAATAAAAAAAAAAGGTAGACCTAAAATATTACATTTACAGAATATTTATAAAAATAAACTCCACAATTGTTCCAAGACGTACACTAAACAAAATAACGAGACTAGAACACAATCAGTTAACGGTATTTATTAATTAAAAAAAATAAAAAAATAAAAAAACGGTATAACGTATAACGTTTTCACTATAAAAATAACTTTAATACTTATGTGATCTGTGAGGCGGCTTCGGACTGCTGGCCTGTCGTTGTGTTGATTCGGACCGTAAAAAAGAGAAAAGAACAATAAAAAAAGAAAAAGTCAATAGCGAAAGGACGCTGTGTTCAGCTGTGTTTTTCTGATTTGATACGAAATACGTGCTTTAATGTTGATGCGAAAATTTTCGCTGTGCGAAGCGTCTCAAAACAAAACAAAACCCGGCGGAAACCGGAAAGGTGTGAGGTGCATAATGTGACACACGTCCTGCAGGGCAGATGCTATTAAATGGAGTAAGAGGAGCGAGCAACTACGGCGAGCACGACGCGCAAAGTCCCCAGGCGAGTCCAAAGTAATTTGTGCCAGTAAAGCACGTGTAACATGTATAACACAACAAAGATCAACCATAACTGTGATCATACTCCACAGGGCGCGCCCAGCTCGGCTTCGGCTGAGAAGGATAAAGCGACCATGCTGAAGCTGTCCCAAAAGCCATCTGACTGTTAATTACGGCGGGATCGACCCGCCAACCCCTGCAAGCGCGACGACGACATATAGGTATGCGATACAATGCCATCTGCCCTCTGTGACGTGAGCAAGTGTTTCTTGACATGTGATCTAAAAGTGTGTTTTGTTTGCAGGTTGCGCAAAGGAGGTGGCAGGTCGTTCCAACACCGTGTGGCAGCAAATCTGAAAGATCCCCTGAACGCCACGGTGCGATGCTTTGGGGTGGCAAAGATGTGTGCGCAGACCCTTCTGGAGTGACCCTCCCTGCTCCCGGCCCAGTCAAGCTTATCGTACAAATACCTTGGTCTATGTGTGGCAATGATACCAAACATCATGGTAGCAAGATGTAATTTTCTACGAGCAGCCATTTTCAATTTATTGGCAGCGTTGAGAAATGGGGTGACATGCGCTCGAGGTGGCACTGTGAAGCAGAAGCGGGCACAAGCATTTTGCACTCTTTGGACCAGCCTAGCAGACCTGGCCATGAGACAGGGTCCATACACAGTGTCACAGTAGTTGAGCTTACTGAGAACAAGGGACTCACATAGTGCAATTCGTATACTAGTGTGTCAATATTTGATGAAGATTTAGTAGCTATACAATTAAAACGTGATAAAGTTATTCTTGACAAGCCCATATANCCATTTTCAGTATATTGGCAGCGTTGAGGAATGGGGTGACATGCGCTCGAGGTGGCACTGTGAAGCAGAAGCGGGCACAAGCATTTTGCACTCTTTGCACCAGCTTGGCAGACCTGGCCATGAGACAGGGTCCATACACAGTGTCACAGTAGTTGAGCTTACTGAGGACAAGGGACTCACATAGTGCAATTCGTATACTCTCGCATAGATATGGCCTTAGCTTGTATAATATTTTGAGTCTGTAGAAGCAGTTTCTTGCGCATTCAGTAATGTGGGTTTCAAATCTTAGCTGGCTCTCGAAAATGAGTCCCAGATTTCTAACCTTATCCACTTTCTCGATCCGTTCTCCATTAATCTGGATATCGAGAGACTTATTCGCTAGTTTGATAGTGTTTTTAGGGGTTCCTATCAGTATTAACTGAGATTTTTTAGGGTTCAGGGTAAGACCGTTCGAGACGCACCAAGCAGAAACCCTCCCCAAGTCATCATTTACCTTGATCACAGCTGCGTCACACTTATCAGGCTCAAATGGAAGGTACAATTGCAAGTCATCTGCATAAATGTGATAGTTGCAATATTTGATGCTATTTATGATGTCAGCACTGTACAAGATGTATAAAATTGGCCCTAATATCGAGCCCTGGGGGACCCCGCGAGTCACCTGGTGGACCTGCGAACGCAATATTTCTTTGCGTCCATCCTCCCGCCTCAGTTCCACGTACTGCTTTCTTCCTGACAAGTAACTATGGAACCATTTTACAGAACTACTATCAAGACCATAATAATGCAGTTTAGACAGCAAGAGCGAGGTGTTGATAGAATCGAAGGCACGCGAGAAGTCGAGCAACAGCATGACTGCAACGGTACCCCGATCCTGAGCAGCCAATAAGTTGTCGACCACATCAGCAAGAGTCGACAGGACACACAACCGCCTCATACAACTCGACTTTCCAAAGTGTTGCCAACTGCTCGAAAAATGAATTCCAAAATTTCGAAATTTTCAACTTTTCACAAAATGGCCGCCCACGCCGCCGCCATCTTGATTTTCTGACATTTCGGATTTTTCCCATAATCTGGGTCGTATATGCGACCAAACGTCATTTAAATTTTTTTTCTGCCATAATTCTTTCTGTCTGTCACTAACTTTAAAGACACCCATGTCGCAAAAAAAACTTTTCCCCATAACTTTCAGTGTTGCCAGACTTTTTTGATAAAAATGGTGAAATGTCATTCGGGTCCCCAAACGTCACCAAACTGCATACCAAGTTTTTGGAATTTCTGGAAATTTCCATTTTCTACTATCCGGGGCCGTGGTGGAAAATTTTCTTCCAAAATGGTAGTTTTTTCCGACTCATGGCAATACTCGAATAACAGACCAACAATCGCCCGGAACATTGTACCCAGTGTTGGAATTGCGCTCTTCGAAAATTATTGTCTATGGAAGATAAAAAGATAGTATTTCTTGAAAAATATAGTACGTTAGGTAAATAGGGATTTGAATGAAAAAATAAAGTTTAATTAAATAAGGAAACCTTTAATTAAAATGTTATTGGTCCAGGTCGCATTATTGTCTATGGAATGTTGATCACCATTTCAGCAATTTCCTCATAATGAAGCTGTGTTTCATCGTCTTTGTCCTTGGCCTTAACCCTTTGCAACATATCCGCTGTTGGTTTAAACTCTATACAATTTTTGGATTTGCTTTCTTTGACAGCATCACTTGTAAGCAAAAGTGCGTCGACGGATCGGGTTGCTAATTTGTTCCGCGTTTTTGTTTTAGTTAGATTCACCTTGCTGAATACCCTTTCGCAATCAGCGTTAGCGTGCGGCAAGATAAGGCAGTCAAGTGCAAATGTACTAAGGTCTTTGAATGGCTTGTTTCCACACATATCACACCACTTCCTAAGTTTGGCCCAAAAGACATCTACCCTTTTTTCAGTTTTAATGTCATCTTCAAACTGGGCAAGTGGCAGCGTTCGCCACTGGTCGTCAAGGATTTGTAACATTCGTACGTTTTGTACATCAACCACTCTTGGAAAGGCCAAGGTGATTGGTAATATACTTGGATTTTGTTCTCGCACGGTTTGACTCAAAGCATTTTTTGGGCTTAGTAAAGCAATTTTTATCAAAGCATCGTTATCAAAATCCCACCTTTTTTTTATTTGCAATGCAGATTCCACCAAAAAGTCTTTAGTCCTATCCATAAACTCCTTTCGTCGGTTCAGATCGGCCTTAATTTCAGGCGAGTTAATTTTTGTTGCTACAGCAATCCCGAGGTACATCTGTTCGTTATTTAATTGTTTTGAATGGTCATTTGGATTGATAGCATTTAAATCTGTTTGGTTGACATAACTGCGGTCCATGAAACAAAATAGGAATTCTCTGTACATGTCCTTAACTTTGACATCCAACTCTGTGACGACCACTTCCACGGATTGAAAATATTTGTTAAAGTTTGTGAATTTTGGTAGCACCCAACTCAGGAATTCAAAATAGAGCTTGATGTATGGATCCATAAGTAAATCCAATATAGCTTGTCCCGATACTGATCGTTCTGACAGGGCCATGTCAGTAAAATATAACTTCAAAGCATCCCAATTATTCAATATGCGTGTGACCACTTGCTGCAGTGAAAGCCATCTTGTCTGTGATGGATGTAGCATTTTTTGTGGCTTCAGCTCTAGAAATTCTTGAAATTGTTTCAACTGTGCCGATCGTTTTGAGCTGTTGTGTATAAAACTGAATATATTTCTTGCCAACTGTTCACACCTGCTTGGGAGTTTTTGACACGCTGCACTCGCGCAAAGATGCGCAGAATGGCATGTGCATTTCAGTATAATAATTCCTGGACAGTCTTCGTGAAATCTACTGGCAACAGAGTTTTCACGACCCATCATCACATTACAGCCATCAGAACCAAAACCAACAACATTATCTAATGGTATATCATAGTCTGTAATAGATTTCTTTAGTTTACTATAAATGTTCTTCGCTGTTGCTCCCTCATTTGCAGAATTTGGATCGTCAGCACTGAAGATTTCATGTAAGTTCCAAAATTTACTTTCAATTCGATCAGAAGTTTCGTTAAAAAATCGTACTACTACACATGACGATTTGGTGGTAGATATATCCGTTGATTCGTCTGTCATAATGCTAAATTTAGTGCTTTTCAACTTACTGGCCAAATCTGCTTTATACCCTGGACCAATTCCTTTGCATATAATTTTCGCAGTCTTTTTGCGATTAATATTGCACTCTCTCAATATTTTGGAATCTGGAAAACATTCCTTTAAAACTTTACCTAGATGATCAGAAGCATTAAATGCTATATTGTGTTCGGCGAAATAGGCAGCAAGTTTCACTTCGGCAGTTCTCGCTGACTGCATAGTGTTTGGTTCTTGTTGAGATGTTGAGGGAGACTGGAAAAAAGACGTGACTGGTTTTGACGCACGAACCGTAGATAAATTTTTTATATGTTTCTGTCCTTCACCATGTTTACTCAAAACATGCTTTTCGGCCACCATGCACACATTGCAAACTTTGCATCGTGCCTTGAAATTATCCTGAGGATCGTGAGTGAGCCACTTACTAAATTTAGCATCGTTTTCCCATTCGGCTCTGTACTTCTGCTGTCTGTGTTTTTCCTTGCCTTTTTTCAAATCACCTTTTTCCAAACGTTTCTTCTTTGGTGTACTAGCACCAGAGCACCCGGCACCGCCATCACAATTATCACTATCGCTCATAGTCACTATCGCCAATTAATTATGGAATAAAATAAAAAAGCGAATATTGTCCTATTCCAATAGTGTCCTACTCAACTATGATAGTTTCGTCCCGTTCCTGTCGCACTTACTGATTTATAAGGTTAAAATTGTTTAAAGAAGAACTACCTACACTGAACTTTATTTGACACTGACAGGGGGGGCCACCGTCAATAGCGGATCGCTGGTTCCGACTTTTGCCACGGTGGAATCCATGTATTGAACGAAGATGGTGGCGCCCTTCTGTCAATGTCGTCGGTAGGACATATTTTCAGTGTATTTCATCTTTATAGATGACCCACGCTGAACTGTCCCACCAAACTCAATGACAGGGGGCGCTACCATCGTTCAACTATATGGTTTCCAACATGGCAAAAATCTGAACCAGCGATCCGGTATTGACGGTGGCGCCCCACTGTCAATGTCATCGACAGGACAGTCCAGTATTTTGGAACTATACCTATCTTGGTCATCATACCACAAGTCATACTCTATCTTGAGTGCGTGATTATGCGTGTGGAATCCCCGCATAGTGGAAGCTTTTATTATGTTGCCAACTGTAAAATTTTAGCTTAAAATAAGGGTAAATGGAACGGAATGAAAAAAATATAGTATTTTCTCATACTATCTCGTAATTAGGATAGTATATAGTATTTACTTTGAAATAATAGTACAAATACTATAATTATAGTACGAATTCCAACACTGATTGTACCCCACTCCGGTGTCGCCATCTACCGGAAAATTGCTACCAAAGTTTGGGAATTTTTTGATCGCAACAAAATGGCCGACGGCTCAGCCGCCATCTTGTTTTTTGATAATCTGTGAATAAGACTCTAAAGAAGACTATACATGTCACAAACACCCAAAAGAAATTTTCAAAAACAATTGCACATCTCGGAGTGACACCTCACTAAAAACACCCCGAAATCGCATTTTCAATCCAAGATGGCGGCGCGGCAATTTTGTTTTTCCATTTTTTTCTCACATTTTTGAACACACCTTGGCAACCCCAACCAACCACCAAAAAATAAAAAATTCAGGACCAAAGACAGAAAAGTTCGTGTCTCAAAAAGTGCCGCCATTTTGTTTTTTGGTTCAAAAAATGTAAAAAACCTGGGTGTCAAAAAATCTAGTAAAAAACAAACACGAACAATTTTACCCCTCTCCCCTCTAAATACCCCAAAAATACCCCTGATCAGTCAGTGAGTCAGTGGTAATCGAGCTTTATATATTATAGAAAAGCAAAAAGTTGTGTGTGCAGGAAGCCGCACTGGTCAAAATTTTTGTAACCAATGCTTTTGTTTGTTACGACTATTCCAGATACACATGAAACGGGAATTTTGTGTGGTCCCTTTGTTGGCCTAAATTAAGTTACCTATTCTCAGAACACAAATAACCCATTTGTGGTCTTAATTAATTAATTTCAAATATTTATTTTAAAGTGTCGATGTTACGCAGTTTTCATGAAATCCGATAGAGGTTTTCGACATTTTTCAAATATTATATTTACCACAAACATAGCAGAAGCAATCTGGATTAAGCACACAACATCTTCATAACGAAGCAATATCGAAAACACCAACAAAATGTATTTTTTGTCCAATTAAATCAAAAATCTAAGTAAAAATATTAAATGAAGGTAGATAGCTATAACTTAAAAACAAAAGCTGTTAGAGAAAAACTGTTGCCATATTTAAAAAATATGCGTCAATTTGAGATAGAAACAGAAAAAAAAATCACAGGAAACAAACAATTTTATTTTTTTTGTTGACCAGTGCTATCGAAAACAGCTTGTAGATATGGCTCAGAAGCGAAATGGGTCTATAATTCTTCAACAAGGTTTTGTCACCTTTTTTGAAGTGGAGTATTACCATTCTTCTTTGCCATGCCGTATGCGTTATTCCGTCGAGAAGGACGGAATCAAATAGTTTCTGAAAATCCTTTAGTACCGGCGTTCCGCCTGCTTTAAGAAGCTCAGACGTGATTACGGTGCCTTGTTGTTTTTCAGCTGTTTGAGAACCATTCCAATCTCGTACAGACTTATGTATGGGATATATTCGTTAAGTGTCGGATCGTGCGTGAATGTGCTAGGTAGGCACGTATTTTCTATAAAAATGTATCAAATGATCAGTCAGACAGGCTATCCACAACTTATCCAGAAGTGGCGAAACAGGCCCTTACTAAGCGATTGTAAAAAAAATATGCCCTTAATGTCAAATAAGAATAGTTTAAAAAACTAAAAACACTCTTTTAATTACTAACAGCACTAAAAAGCCAAAAATCATCAAGACCTTGGACATCATCTAGCATTAAAGTGTTCGAAAAGACAAATCCAATGAACCCAAACTCGATGTGATTTCGCCGTTTCGTTTAGGAGTTCTTTTGGCCACCTTCCAGTCCCATCATCAGACCAGCTGGTACCACAATATTGTATTGCCATTTCTAATCTACATATAATTGCCAAGTTTCATGATGATACAAGACTTAGAAGTGCGTTTAATTCAGATTCTAAGATTCCATTACATAGTTACATACACGACGACCTAATAAGAGCGTGTTAAAAACGAAAAAATTGACAGTTACGTTATTTAATTATGTGTAAAAAGAAATTTCTGTCATCTTACATTATCATTAAAACTACATTTCACGACGAAAAAAATAAAATATAATAAAGGTGCAGTTGCCGAGAATATTGCCGAGAAAGTTCCCGAGAATATTCTCAGGAACACTGAGAATATAGCCTTTCACTGCAAATAGAGTGTATTGTTTAATATACACTTATCTGTTGACTTAATTTAATACTAATTTACTTAAGAAAGTTTGTTTATTTCCATTCTATAAACATGATTCTCAACCTTTCTCACTTAGGAGAACGCTCCCGAGAATATTCTCGAGCGTTCTCGGGAACGGCACATCAATAGTCACAACAAATGAATGTACCTAGATAAAAGTTTAATTTTTTCTTCCCTTACCCTCCATTCCGGGAACTTTTTGACCTACCCTCGTATATGCGAAATCACTTATCAAGTGTGCCCTTTAATTATGGTTACCATCCATCCGAGTTTCTCCGGATTTGTCCTAGTTTCGAGGGTATCCGGGGAGTGTCCGGGTGGGGTTTTATTTGTTGTCCGGGTATTAAAAAATGAAGTCTTAGGCCAATGCCGGGCGACATGAAAAATTGTATACAGTGTGAGTCACGTTAAAGTGTACATATGAAAATAGATGAAACTAGACCTATTTTTATCGACAAAAAAGAGGTCAAAAATTTTTTGAGATTTTTTTTAAATTTTTTATAGAATTTTTTTTCTTCCAATTACTTATTGTAAAGAAAACGTAATAACTTTTAAACTAAGCTGTATATCCTGATAAAATAAAAACAGAAATAATGTTAAATAACAGGCGATACTAAAAAAATACATAAAGTATACAAAAAAGGCCAACAAATAATAAAAAATGACACTTTTTGAAAAAAAAACTGCTTTTAAATTCGTGTTTTTTTGGTTATTTGATAAATTTCTCCAAAAAATGCCCCTATAACAGGTGGTTTTTATTACTTTGTATTATTCTCTATCGTATTACCTTCGTAAAATCAAAAATCGCATGTCTCTATCCCTATCACAACGTTTGCAATGATCGTTTGAACTAAGCCTCTCCGGGTGCGCCATTCAACGCTTCGTTAACAACGAAACTGAAAATGGCTCTAGATTTGTAATTTAGATAAAGACAAGTTAGATTTCAAATAAAAACAAAAGATTTAGAAGTAAAATAATCATTTTAGTTAAAATTAAAATTGTCTCTACCTGTAGCGGAGAATAATGTTGTGGCAGGCCTTTGTTCAAACGATCATAGCAAATGTTGTGATAGAGATAGAGACATGCGATTTTTGGTTTTACGAAGGTAATACGATAGAGAATAATACAAAGTAATAAAAACCACCTGTTATGGGGGCATTTTTTGGAGAAATTTATCAAATAACCAAAAAAATACGAATTTAAAAGCAGATTTTTTTCAAAAAGTGTCATTTTTTATTATTTGTTGGCCTTTTTTGTATATTTTATGTATTTTTTTAGTATTGCCTGTTATTTAGCATTATTTCTGTTTTTATTTAATCAGGATATACCGCTTAGTTTAAAAGTTATTACGTTTTCTTTACAATAAGTAATTGGAAGCAAAAAAATTCTATAAAAAATTAAAAAAAAATCTCAAAAATTTTTTGACCTCTTTTTTGTCGATAAAAATAGGTCTAGTTTCATCTATTTTCATATGTACACTTTAACGTGACTCACACTGTATAAACTTTTTATAAAAACCTGTTGACATTCCGGGTTCTGGGCTTCAAAATCGGAGTTTTTACGCGTCTTGTCTTGGTTGCCAAAATTTAGAGATGGCAACCCTATCTTAAATCCGCCTGCGTATTGGGGAATAATGATTCCGCACTTACTCGCCCCCGATGATGGGATGTTACGAGGGCGGCACTGAAAATTTCGGGAATCAAGGAAGTGAAACAACATTACTATTTAAAAATGTATTTATTGCTTTTTAAAGTATTCTCCGCGAAATTTGACACATTTTTCCATACACGAAACCAATCATTGAAGCAACCATTGCATTCGGAAGTTTGGGTCTCCAAAATGGCCGTTTTGTAGGCTTCCACAGCTTCTTCAGGTGATGAAAATCTCTGACCACGCAATTTATTCTTTATTTTNAAATAGATTTTAATATGACTGGAACAGTGGAAATATTCCATTCCCGATACTTTTAGTGCAGCCCTCGTATGATGTCCATCATTATCACTGTTATGATTTATTTCTGAGTCATAAAATGTGAAATAAATTTTTTGTATAATATTATTTCATCCACTATCAAGTATTTTAGTTAAGCTTGGATTATTGATATTTACATAGACTTCATAAAATATTAACATTAAAACATAAAACCATAACCCTCCTTCTGGTGCAATCGGATAAAAACTACCTTACCTTACCTTATAGTTTATAATTAAAAAAGTCGACTAAAAATAATTAAAGTTACAATAATTTATAATTCTTTTTAAAATCGAATTATTTGCTATATCTGTGCCTGTAACCTTTCCTCGCGAATACTACTGAACCGGCTTATTATATGAAACTTAAAGTTAACTACTGCAGAGTCTATATCACTCTTAATATGTAGATAACTCTTTGAGAACCAGAGCAACCAGAGGGGACAAGGATGGTTTTATCTCGCTTTTAGAAAAGGGACAGTTACTCAATAAAGCCCTTCCGTGGCAGACAGAAATTCACGATATCTATATTCTTAGGCTAGCTTAGGTCGAGTATTTAATACTCGTGCTAGCCTCCCAAAAATATATCCAAAAGTAGTATTACAGACATTTCACGCCATAAATTGTGCAGCGAGCGATGATTCTAAGTGAAGACGGTAGCGAGAGCAGAGTATAAATAATATTGGAAAAAATAAAATGATATCGCGAGTTAAATTAGCACAGTGCCATCTAGCGGATGCAAAGTTTCAGTCCGCCGCGCCGTTGTATAGAGGGCGATCGAGACATTGCAGTTGGGGGAACTAAAGCATCAATGGGTTGGGCGTGTGCGTTATCGTATTGAATGAAAAAGTAATTTTAGCTTCTACGTTGCAGTGTGCAAGTTTTGGTTCGTTCTGAATAATGTAGAGTCGTTAAAATATTACTCATGATCTTGGCCTCTTTTCTTTTATAAGGATTTAGTCCGGTCAAATTAGACATGAACCCTGCAATAATTCGCATACAGCTGAAAATTGGTACGAATGTTTGGAGCACCATTATGAATGAAATGTGAAAAATTCCCATCGATCCAACATGTGGTAAAAACAAAATTCAAGGACAAAGTTAAAAATACGTGTTTTTGTCATTTTCAGCCAAACTGTAAGATTTATCACAAAAATACGTATGACAAGGTTTAAGACCATGCAATTATCTACACTTTCTCCTAAGAGTCAGCATTTCTGAGATTCGATGATCCGAAGAGTCAGAAAGGTGTTTTCTTCATAACGGTCTTACACATAAATCCAATGTGATATCGCCTCGTGTCTCGACTCATCATTGTAATATCATGATGTGTTGTCAACGTCGAATATAAAATGATCAACTTCAATGTCGTTTGTCAGCTTTATCAGCAAATGGTTTGTGATTTATGGCACCTTTGAGAGATCGCCGCAGGCGCAGTATGTTTTGTCCGAGTAATTTTCGCCATTTTAATTGGTAACCTGCGTTCTTTGATAAATTTATTCATCCAGTTTAGTACAAAAGTTTCTGAGGAGATTAAAAAAAAGAGGATAAAGCGGTCTATTTTTTCAACAATAATAGCGCTATTATAGTTTGACATCCAAGATTTTTGTAGGTACTGGAATCACTATCGGCTATGAGTTTGGAATAGATGAAGCATTGAGATTCTAATGAATTTTTGAAAACTTCTAATATTATGGCAATTGATTCCATACTGCTAGATGATCCTGCGTAATTTTAATAGCACATGCTCAGGAACGTCAAGATTGTGATTTTGTGCTTTAGCACAGATGATACAGTATTTATTTTTAACGGCCATGTAAGGAACTTTTTTAGTTCTGTATCCAATTATAATGCAGCTCCTGACAAAGTAATTTTTTTTTCTGTATGACTCTTACTCCAATATCCATCAGCTAACATTGTTATCATAGGAACACCATCTACTTGAACGTCGCCATTTTTACAGCCAGTTGAAATTCTTCTTTGGCGGCTTCCTCTATGCTTCATTCTTGGGGTAGTTCCCAGAATTCACATTTTTTAGCATGACATTTAACATTTTATTTAACTTAGACAAACATGAAAAAAAGAGCTCGAAAAATATCTTTCAAAACCTTACTGGAAGAAGGTGGCCAATTTTGAATATTTGCGAATTCTTCTTTATATTTTGAGGAACTCTCTCAGCATGTTTTGACTACATTGTAATCGTCTCTCAATTTTTGCACCAACCGACTATCACGATAACATTTATACTTGTAAATTTCAGCACTTTAAGTACACGAGTGTGGGTTGTTCCAAGTACTTCGGCAGCATCTCAGCTCTCTGCTTCAAAGTATGTTAAAACATTTAGATCAAAATCGAGAAACTCCTGCTGAAGCTTAAATTAATTAAGCTTTTCTTTATACAGGCGCTTCGTCTAAAGTGAGGCAAAAATTATCTCAATAGCTGTTTTGTTATTTTTTTGTTTTTAAAAATGGACCGAATACTTGTCATTTATTATATTCTTTATGACGTTTCCAATGTATAGGTATAATAATGTAATTTTCCCAATTGGTGTTGATTTCATAATTTCGAGGTTGAGTTAATGTTTTTGAATGTGGCGGGGTATTTCATTATCTTCTGTATCTGATTGTAGGTAATTTAGTTCAGTTACTAAAATTAGTTTTTCTAGAAAAAAAAATAGCATGCACTGCTGTTAATGATATTCATGTGATGTTAGTGGGAAGAAGATCTGGTGACCAATTCGAGAATTGTTTAAAATTACAAAATCTTCGGATGTCTTTGTAACACCAGATCTTCATTGGTATTTTCTTTTGAATCCCTCTGAACACATCTTTCAATAGTTTTTCCATAGTTTTTTTTTTCAGTAGCATTTCATAATAGAGTAAAAGGGAACGTGAAAGGACCTTAAAATATTCAGCGTGGTCATCACGAGGTTTTGAGTTGTCCGAGGTCATCAATGTCTAAATCGAGAGACTAAAATTACGCAAACGTAGTCGGCTGAACCATTTAAGAACCTAGTATGAGCAACGGAATAAATTTTACAGGAGCGCGAAAAAACACATTTTCGTTTACCCTACTGGTATACTCAAACTTTTGAAAACTTATTGATGTTTATTTTGAAGCTTGATAATTTAACTATATATTTTACAATGAATTAATTAATTAACTTTTAAATAGCAAGTTTTATGGCCCTTACTAACACTCAAGTAGTTTTATTTTTTTTACTTCGTAAAAACCAGAATCCAAACCTAGTATGAGCGTACTTCCTAGGTTTTAAAATGGTTATTGGGGTCAGGGTCCATTTCAAACTTACCATAAGTTTGGTGTAAAGGAAATAATGATAATTTTATTAAAAAAGGTAACTTTTAATCATAAGAAATAGGTACATAATTATTACGAATTAGTTCTCAGAAGTAACTTGCTGACCTAAAAGATCTAATGATCTATCATTGATAGGCAAATTTACCAAAAACTTCTTGATTCTGGCATCAAAGGAACAAGTTTTTTAACTATCTCATCCTTTTTTGGGTTGATACACCTCGTGGATCCGGAGTCAGTTTAGGTTAGCGTCCAAAACAGCGTAAGTAGACATGGCTGCATCCCAATGGCGCTATAAAAAATGAGATCGACTTCATCTTGTCGACGAAGAAGCACATAATATGTATTGATGTATCTGTGATCAACTCGGTCAAAACAGGAAGTGATCACCGAATGGTAAGAGACACATTGAATATCAGACCCAAGCTGGAGAGGCGTCGACTGATGAAGTCTACGCTCCATCCAGCGCCCATCCAACTCCAAAACCCCGAAACCTTTCAGCTCGAGTTAAAAAATCGCTCTAAAGTGTTCGCAAGGGATCTGTCTGTTGGCCAAAGCCAACTGACCAAGCTGAAGACCGAGGATGGTAGAGACATCTCGTTGGGGCCTGAGTTATTGGAAGAGGTTGAGAAGTTCTACGGACAACTATACACGAGTGTATGTACACCAGTCACAAGTCTAGCCTGAGAGCCAAGAGCTAGATTGACCCGACACTACACCGAAGATATCTCGGACGTCAGTCTGTACGAGATTAGAATGGCTCTCAAACAGCTGAAAAACAACAAGGCACCTGTTGATGATGGAATCACGGCTGAGCTTCTGAAAGCAGGCGGAATGTCGGTAAAAGGATCTTCAGAGGCTGTTCGATTCCGTCATACTCGAGGGAAGTGTGGTGATACTCTTCTTCAAAAAAGATGACAAAATCTTGTTGAAAAATTATAGACCCATCTCACTTCTGAGCCATGTCTACGTCCGAAACTATTCAAGCCCTGGAAGATGTTTTCAAGCTTCTGGACTGGAGCGGATTCGGCATAAATATCAACGGCGAGTATATCACCCACCTTCGTTTCGCGGACGATATCGTAGTCATGGCTGAGACCGTGGAGGATCTAAGCACAATGCTCGATGGCCTCAGTAGAGCCTCTCAACAAGTTGGTCTTAAAACGAACATGGACAAGACAAAAATCATGTCAAATGCCCATAGCTGGGCATTAACTCGTTAATCCGTTAATCGTTAATTAACGAAGTTAACATTTCTATTAACGGATTAACTTTTAAGTTAACTTTAAAAAATGTTAACGGACTGGTTAACTTCCTTTAAATTATCTTAAGTCTGTTAATCGTTAATCCAATACCTACTATTTACCAAAAAGATATAGCAGCCACGCTGAAAAACACTAGAAAAACGCGTTCTGACAAGTACGTTCGGGCTTTCAGAACTTCCAGAACCCAAAACAACAGTTTTTGTAACCAGAACGAAACGATATAAAATAATGTATTTTTTATTTATTTGATTTACAAGCTTTATATTGACTTCACTTGTTAGTATGTGTGGGACAAATCTTGCAACTGAATTTAAGACCAGTTCTCAACCGATTGAGCTGAAATTTGGTATACTTATGTAAGTACGATGAAAATGCAATGTTATGGTACCATTCAGCTGGTCTGATGATGGAGTCAGGAGGTGGCGCATCGAATTTGGATTCGTTGGATTTGTCTTTTCGAGCACTTTAGTACTAGATCATGTTACCACAGCTCGGATGTGTCATACTGTGATTATTTAAAAACACGCAAGTTACTTACCCTACAGAACCGTCGAAAACAATTTGATCTAGTATTTCTTTTTAAATTATTGAACTCCCATGTAGACTCCCCGAACTTATTATCGAAAATAAATTTTGTTGTTATGTACAACACTGAATTTTCCAACATAGATTTATTTAATAATTCCATAAACACAATTAAGTCCAAGCTCACCAAACAACTTTTGTAATTTAATGATTAAGAAAGAGTCGATTTATTTAGTTTTTCTTGAATATGCACTTGCACACCTTTAGTTTAAATTCCATTGTAAACTTATAAACCTATCATGGATGTACTTAAACTTTAGAAATATTATTGTCTTGTAACTATCTGTTCATTTAATTGTTACTTTTGGGCACTCGTTGTCTTTTTTCTTAGTTACTATTTTTGTTTAGAAGTGATATTTGTAATGACTGTTTTTGTGCCAAATAAATAGAAAAAAAAAATGTCCAGGGTCCTTATGATGGATTCAGGAGGTGGCCATAGGAATTTCTAAACGAAACGGTGGAAACTTATCGAGTTTGGGTTTGTTGGATTTGTCTTTTCGAGCACTTTGGTGCTAAATTGTGTTTTAATTTGTGCTTCATTGTAGAGATTTATCTCCTTTCTCGCTAGGATCAGCACTGTCACCCAAGCGGTGACCATCTATCTCATTATCATCCAAGCGGGCTCGCAGGAATGAGATAAAGATACACAGTGCTGAGTAACTTAACATTTTAGGAAGTTTGATAGTTATAGAACCAAATGGCGAGCTATGTTGTTGGCGAGTTACCTATATTAGTTTATACAGAATTTATCTGTAAGAGTAGGCACACACCGTTGATTTTTCGTCGTCGGCGATCGTTTAGTCGGGCAGTTGATCAGTATGGGCATGTATGGGAGTGCGCACACTACGCCGATTCGATTTGGCCGATACTTCATACAAATTAAAATCGGGCACAACTATCGGTCAACTAAAAATCAACGGTGTGCGCCTACTCTAAATGCGATTTTCAAAACCGCACTTTTTTATTTCTTTCGCAAACTTTTCGAAAGTCGTTCTTTGATTAGCAATAATTATACTGTGGTTATGTTCGGCGTGAATTTTGGCAAAAGGGCTTAAAGTTAATGAATAATTATTTTGCTCTTCATCTTCACTATCACTATCCTCATCACTTGCCTCTGAATCTGATGATAATAAACGGTTCTTCTAAATACTCGTCCTTTTCCATATGCTTTTTCTTATCATGAGAGGAATATTTGCTCCATTAGTTAGCAGTGATTTCGTTAAAAGCATTTTCCACTAATAATTGAGGTATTTCGTTGGGTGCATGTCCAATATAAGCATCTGCTACTTTCTGTTTCATTGCAGCCCAGACCATTTCGATGGAATTTAGATCACAATGATAAGGCGGTGAACGCAATATCTGCAAAGGAAGTGTTATTGAATTTACTTTGTAATAATAATAATACAGTGTGAGTCACGTTAAAGTGTACATATGAAAATAGATGAAACTAGACCTATTTTTATCGACAAAAAAGAGGTCAAAAAATTTTTAAGATTTTTTTTTAATTTTTTATAGAATTTTTTTTCTTCAAATTACTTATTGTAAAGAAAACGTAATAACTTTTAAACTAAGCGGTATATCCTGATAAAATAAAAACAGTAATAATGCTTAATAACAGGCAATACTNGAACGTCAATAGAAAATAATAAAAAAAGAAAAAGGTAGCCCTTATGGGGCACTTTACATGTCTCCTTATCTTTTGGGCCCTACCAGCGCTTCGAGACAAACATATGGCAAGTGCTGAGAAGAAACGCCGGAACAAACTCAGTCACCACTTATTGCCAGGAATTATCTAACGGTAAGAATAGTCAAATTTAAGTACATCAAATATGTGCAGACTGAACTGACCACGCATCCTTGTCATCAATATAGTCTCGAACCTTGTAGTACCCTTTGGACATAAGGGTATTTTTTATATGTATCTTAAATTTGTTTATTGGCAATTCGACAAGGTTGTGTGGTACCATGGTGGTGAATACCATGTCTGTAAAAAATAAAGTGTTACTGTGTAGTGTTTCTGAACAGTTTTGTGTGGTAAGGCCCAAAGCATGAAAAAGCGCAAAGCGCTTTGTCGCACCCGTTACAGTACGATGTGACGCGCTTGCTACACTCCGCACAGTTCCGCCGGTGTCGGTGGCTGGAGGTCTGCAACGCAGTGTACTGCTTCGGGTAGTGCTTGAAGCGTTGTCTGTTTCTGACTGTTTCAGTGTGGCGTGTAATAGTGGGCGTAGGCCTTGGTTGTGGAGAGTACCGTGACAACAACTCCTTCACCAAAGTTTTGCGAAAACTTCGGTGAGTAGTTGAATGCTGAGATTTGTATAGTATGTAGGCATTTAATGTGCTCACATTCAGCAACCGCCGGAACAACTTCTTGTACCACACGGAAGTACGCTTCCTTTCAACGGGATAAATCGCCAGCATTTGATCTTTACGATCAACGCCCCCCATACACAGATTATAATCTACGATGACGGTCGGTTTCAGGGTGGCGCCACACTTCGCGGTAGCTAACCCATGTTTTTCGAGGTAAGAGCCACGCGGTTCTTATCTCGCCATACAATGAGATCAACGTCCCCTGAAGTACAGCCACACACCTGACCGACAGCCATGTTGCTCTTTGAAAGGTGCATCAGTTCCGTGGGAACGAACTGGCGGATCGTGCGTAGCATCCCCCACGCAGTCGAAACCACGGCACTTTAACTCCCGGGATAGTGCAGGGGAATTATAATAATTATCCATCCATACCGTATAGCCTCGGTGCTCTAGACCCTTCAGTAGCCTCAAGACTATTGAGGGTATGATCCCAGATACTGGGGACGCTTGAGCATTTGAGGCTTCTTCGTGACCCGAATAGACCTCAAAACGCCACAAGTATCCGGTCATTGACTCACACAGCTCAAAAGTGTTGATATGCCGACTGCTGCTGCTTTATTTTTAATAAACTGGTTGATCATCCAGTGCCACATTTCGATCCAATGTATACAAATGGGAGAATTTAAGATTTAAATGGTCTACGATAGGCTGGATTTTAAATAATTCAGCTTGAGCTCTCGTTAGCTCACCAGGATTGCAAATCGCGTTACCTTGGAAGTGGAGACACCTACTCCACAACAAGAAGCGATCATAACTCATCGCTGTCGGGAACTCAGGAGTACAGAAAATGTCACGAGAACAATTTCAGCACTCCTCAATACGTGATTTCACCACAATACCCATTGCTAGGGTTATGACGAAATACACGAACAGTTCGTCGACAGTCGTGTCCACCCACTTTGTTATCCTACTGCTAGGACACATAGTGTTGGACTGAATCATAATCGCCGCTAGCTGTCGCCAATAATTTGACTAAGTCAAGATTAGTCAATTTTAATGTTTCTGCCACTCACTGACCAACTCTGGTCCAAAAGAAATTGACTATTTTTCATGTCGAAGCCCGAAATGACATCTCCCAGGAGAATGGGTCAATTTCTCTTGAGGCAAAGCAGCGCCATGGGCTTTATCGAATTCATGACTCCTCACTCCCGCTTCTCTAGATATTCAGTTCTGATATTGGGTTTTAGCGTAAGCTTACAAGGTCAGACCCTTTTCTAATACCACAATAATACCCAGTAACATAAAACGACATGATGTGGGAACATCAACCTAACGTACCTACAATACAACTACACCCAATGTATTGCCGGTCTGCCCTTTATTTCTTTGTACTTAAATGTACGTACGAGGGCGGCACTGAAAATTTCGGGAATCAAGGAAGTGAAACAACATTACTATTTAAAAATGTATTTATTGCTTTTTAAAGTATTCTCCGCGAAATTTGACACATTTTTCCATACACGAAACCAATCATTGAAGCAACCATTGCATTCGGAAGTTTGGGTCTCCAAAATGGCCGTTTTGTAGGCTTCCACAGCTTCTTCAGGTGATGAAAATCTCTGACCACGCAATTTATTCTTTATTTTAGGGAAAGTATAGAAATCATTAGGGCTTAGGTCGGGGCTGTACGGCGGATGGACTAATAATTCTATGTTTTCTTGCTCTAAAAACTCTTTTGTTCAGTGCGCGGTGTGAGAACTCGCATTGTCGTGATGGAGGATGATGCGGCGGTTGCAGTTCTCTTTACGGAGTTCAGAAACGACCTGTGGCAAACAAATGCTAGCATACTAATCTGCATTAACCGTTCTTTGTCCCCCAAGAGGAATAGTCGCAACATGGCCGGTTTTGGAGACAAACGTGGCCACCATTTTTTTTGCAACACTCCGTGAACGAACAATTTTTGTTGGCTTTAATTCATTTTCGAACACCCAAACTCGTGACTGGTTTTTTGTTTCGGGTTCGTACGCGTATATCCATGATTCGTCACCTGATACGATGTTGTATACAGCATTTGAGGATCCTGCATGTAATCTCCCGAGAGTTCTGACGCACCAAGTAACGCGAGCCGCTTTTTGCTCTTCACAGAGCGAATGCGGTATCCATCGGGAAAACAACTTTTTTACACCTAATTGTTCATGCAAGATTATTTGTATTTGACTCATGCCAATGTCTAAAGTTGCCTGAATTTCGCGGTATATCACATGTCGATCTTCTTCAATCAGCTTACGCACAGCATCAACGTTTTCTTAGGTGACTGCAGTTTTTGGACGACCTTGACGGGGATCATCACTGAGCTTGACACGTCCACGTTGAAATTCAGGAAACCAGCGATAAATTGTGGTTTTGGATGGGGCTTCATTACCAAATGCAGAAATCATCCGGTCAACACACTGTTTTTGTGTTAAACCACTTCAAAAGTCATAATAAATCATCGCTCTTGAATTTTCTCGAGTCAATTCCATTTTCTCAACGACTAAACAAGTTTGACAAGACCTTGTGATACGACCGAGAATCTTTTTTTAAATAAATAAATGGTATACGATTTTTAAAACCCTGGAGTTTGCAATTATATAGATTTTAATATGACTGGAACAGTGGAAATATTCCATTCCCGATACTTTTAGTGCAGCCCTCGTATAATATTCAGGATTGTCTGTATCGCGATTGTAGGTATGCGGCCTCTTAATAAACACGGATTAGTGGCTGTATATTATTACCATCTAAGGTCTTGTAAGGTTTTGTAAGGCTATAATTATACGTTCTGTATGCGCCATCTGCTTTTATGTGTTCTCTGTAGCAGCTGCTGGTTTGTTTAAGCTTATGATTTTTTAATGGCATTTATACTGGCATTGCTATTTCTGTAGCTTTTCTTGTTTTTATTACGACTCATTCTTTGGAATAAATCCACTGCTTCTGCTTTTATAGACTTTTGAAATACGTGTCTTTTTTGATGTAACCACTTTATTCTTTCCCTTTCTTGTGTTCTGAATGATCTATTTGTAACTTTCTCATAAGTGAATAAAAATTATAATAAAAATAAACTTTTTTAAAAACAAGCTTTTATTCTGAATTTCGAAAGTTTGTATCGCGCATGGAATTTATTCCTCTTTTTCTCTGTTTGCGCTACAAGCTTTCGAAATTCAGAATAAAAGCTTGTTTTTAAAAAAGTTTATTTTTATTATAATTTTATTTTACACTTTTTAGTTATATCTTAATCTCAGGACCCTGGACGTTATCTAACACTAAAGTGCTCGAAAAGACAAATCCAACGAACCCAAACTCGATGAGTTTCCGCCGTTTTGTTTAGGAGTTCCTATGGCCACCTCCCGACTCCATCATCAGACCAGCTCAATGGTACCATAATATTGCATTGTCATCGGACTTACACATGTATGCAAAATTTCAGCTCAATAGGAAACCGGGAAGTGGGTCAATTTTAAGTTGCAAGATTTGACGACAGACACCAGACATGTGAAAGTAATAAAAAGCTTGTAATTAGCTGAAAGAGATGAAGAAGTCTCAAAGAGTGTTATTCGCATACTCATGAATATGAAGAAACATAGTAAGTGTAGCTAAATTTGCACTTTTAGATATTTGCAGACGAATATTATTTCTACAAACAAATTCGAAACAAGAATTCGAAGTGTTTTTGGTGACCGATACCTGCGTTTTGTGCTTCATTTGACTGAGGGTGGTCGTCATCTTGTTTCAACTCTGCGAATATTTATTTCCTCTGCAAGAATTTCATCTGCGGGCAAAGCTGTATTTTTA
Organism: Ostrinia furnacalis; assembly: GCF_004193835.3. NCBI lineage: Eukaryota > Metazoa > Arthropoda > Insecta > Lepidoptera > Crambidae > Ostrinia > Ostrinia furnacalis. The sequence goes on along the minus strand of NW_021132137.1, from coordinate 10,717 downwards.
TTTTTACATTCATTTCAGACAAAGAAATCTCAAAGTCAAATTGTTACCTCAATCTAAGAAGATTGCCAGGCTGACATCTGTCTGTGTCTTGAACTTGATTAAGTTAAATAATGTCGTGTACGCCTCCTTCGTCTAATGCGTCATGAATACAATAACTAAGGGTAGTAATATTAGTGTTTTCTGCATCACTGCCGATATCAGTATGGATGGTATAAATTGCCTAGCCTCCTTCCTTCATTGTAGTTTAATAAATGTCTGAATCGTTTTTTGGGATGATGTTCATATCTATTTTTTCATTGCTGAACTGAATTTTAATTTGTGATAAGTAACAATAAATTGTTACCTATTCATTTTATTTTGTCTTTTATTTGTCTTACCGTAAAAAAATATTGTTCTAACAATAACCGACGATTGTGTTAAATGTGTGGTAAATGTATAATTATTTTGTGAAATATCCTCATTTTCTTCAGATTCAATAACTAGGTACAGAGTCATTTTGCTGGAGAACTATAATAATATGTAACATAGCTGTAGCGACAAATTACAGATACTTGTCTTATATTTAATTTCAATCTTAACTTCGGCGAACGACATGGAAATCTTCTTTTCCACACACCAAAATGTCCTTTCAACTGTGTGTTTTAATTTGTGCTTCATTGTAGAGATTATCTCCTTTCTTCTCGCTAGGATCAGCACTGTCACCCAAGCGGTGACCATCTATCTCATTATCATCCAAGCGGGCTCGCAGGAATGAGATAATGATACACAGTGCTGAGTAACTTAACATTTTAAGAATTTTGATAGTTTCAAAACGTCAATAATTATAAAGTTATAGAACCAAATGGCGTGCTATGTTGTTGGCGAGTTATATTAGTTTATACAGAATTTATCTGTAAATGCGATTTTCAAAACCGCACTTTTTTATTTCTTTCGCAAACTTTTCGAAAGTCGTTCTTTGATTAGCAATAATTATACTGTGGTTATGTTCGGCGTGAATTTTGACAAAAGGGCTTAAAGTGAATGAATAATTATTTTGCTCTTCACCTTCACTATCACTATCCTCATCACTTGCCTCTGAATCTGATGATAATAAACGGTTCTTCTAAATACTCGTCCTTTTCCATATGCTTTTTCTTATCATGAGAGGAATATTTGCTCCATTAGTTAGCAGTGATTTCGTTAAAAGCATTTTCCACTAATAATTGTGGTATTTCGTTGGGTGCATGTCCAATATTAGCATCTGCTACTTTCTGTTTCATTGCAGCCCAGACCATTTCGATGGAATTTAGATCACAATGATAAGGCGGTGAACGCAATATCTGCAAAGGAAGTGTTATTGAATTTACTTTGTAATAATAATAATATAATTATACAGGTTGTTTCGTGTAAAAAATATATCAATACGCAACACAATTAATTTAAGATAAGAGGGTTTGACTTCCAGTTTGTACCGACTTAAAAAAAAAGAAAATAAAAAAAACGTGCACTAAAAACCAGAAAAACAATACAGTTTTTCAACAAACATGTGCACAGGGTAATACAAGGTATCGTGAAAAGTACATCTTACATCTCCAAGTAAACAATGAAAACGATAGGCAGTTCGAGTTTTTCAAGTTTTTCAATTTTCAAAGTAAATATAATTTGTAAGGGACCAAGGTTCACGGTTCAGAAATCTTGATCCGTGTACAAACATATAGCCTGACCAGGAACATAAAAACCCTGGCATAGAGGCGCTTCAATTGCATTTGATAGTGCAACACCGAGTACAGTCGTACATGTGTTAAATTAATAGGCTAAATTTATGTATCAGGATTACGGGCTAATTTGATATTTTCATAAATTAACGAAAAATATTATTAAAGGTAACCTGGTTTAAATAAATTAAATGAAACCATCAATCGAGCTAGTAGGATTTATTTTATTATTCATCAATAATCAAATTCAGAACATGAATATTCAACTGCAATGTCTGCTCATGAACGCTTCAAACTCGGTACTTCTTTCCCAATTCCATAAAATTCAAAACTTAGAAAGTGACAAAAAACTTTAAAATAGGTACTAGTTGAAACAGACTACAGCTAATTTTCATAGTGGACTGTACTATACGATAAACATGTCAGTCAAATTGACAACCTTTGTCGGAAACATTATTCAATTAAAATATTGTCCGAACCCTTAGTATTTCTCTTCGACAAATACATTAACACATCGTGAACCACTTTTCTTTCACGACTATAAAAATATTTTAGCAATTTAATTCACAAAATCAATTGCACACGTTTAAAATAAAGTTTGTTTACACTTTGACAACAATAGACTGACATGCAAGGTGACATGTCAATGAAGTTTTCAGTTACTGTTGCCATTAAAAGAAATTAGTACCATTAGTTTTCCGCAACATGGCGAGGGTTTTTATGTTCCTGGTCAGGCTATACATAGAAAAACAGTGCATACACCAATCGGTGTACATACATACAAAAAATAGTACATAGTAAAAAAAAACAAGACAACGTGATCTGCAAACCTTAAAACAAAAAGAAAAAAAAACGCGATAATTATACCTACAACAAAAAACTGTTACGATGGTTACTGAACATACGCACACAAATACCATGTCTGTAAAGAATAAAGTGTTACTATGTAGTGTTTCTGAACAGTTTTGTGTGGTAAGGCCCAAAGCATGAAAAAGCGCAAAGCGCTTTGTCGCACCCGTTACAGTACGATGTGACGCGCTTGCCACACTCCGCGCAGTTCCGCCGGTGTCGGTGGCTGGAGGTCTGCAACGCAGTGTACTGCTTCGGGTAGTGCTTGAAGCGTTGTCTGTTTCTGACAGTTTCGGTGTAGCGTGTAATAGTGGGCGTTGGCCTGGGTTGTAGAGAGTGCCGTGACAACAACTCCTTCACCAAAGTTTTGCGAAAACTTCGGTGAGTAGTTGAATGCTGGGATTTGTATAGTATGTAGGCATTTAATGTGCTCACATTCAGCAACCGCCGGAACAATTTCTTGTACCACACGGAAGTACGCTTCTTTTCAACGGGATACAACGCCAGCATTTGATCTTTACAATCAACGCCCCCCATACACAGATTATAATCTGCGATGACGGTCGGTTTCAGGGTGGCGCCACACTTCACAGTAGCTAACCCATGTTTGTCGAGGTAAGAGCCACGCGGTTCTTATCTCGCCATACAATGAAATCAACGTCCCCTGAGGTACAGCCACACACCTGACCGACAGCCATGTTGCTCTTTGAAAGGTGCACCAGTTCCGTGGGAACGAACTGGCGAATCGTGCGTAGTATCCCCACGCAGCCGAAACCACGGCACTTAACTTCATGCATAGTGTAGGGAAATTATAATAATTATCCATCCATACCGTATAGCCTCGGTGCTCGAGACCCTTCAGTAGCCTCAAGACTATTGAGGGTATGATCCTAGAGACTGGGGACGCTTGAGCATTTGAGGCTTCTTCGTGACCCGAATAGACCTCAAAACGCCACAAGTATCCGGTCATTGACTCACACAGCTCAAACGTGTTGATGCCGACTGCTGCTGCTTTATTTTTAATAAACTGGTTGATGTCCAACCACCCCTTCCACATCGTCAGACTCTCATCCAGTGCCACATTTCGATTCAATGTATATAAATGGGAGAATTTAATATTCAAATGGTCAATGATAGGCTGGATTTTAAACAATTTAGCTTGAGCTCCAGTAAGCTCACCAGGATTGCAAATCGCGTTGTCTTGGAAGTGGAGACACCTACTCAACAACAAGAAGCGATCACAATTCATCGCTGTCGAGAACTCAGGAGTACTGAAAATGTCACGAGAACAATTCCAGTACTCCTCAATACGTGATTTCACCACAATCCCCATTGTGGGTTATGGCGAAATACACGTACAGTTCCTCGACAGTCGTGTCCACCCACTTTGTTATCCTACTGCTAGGGCACATTAGTGTTGGACTGAATCATCATCGTCGCTAGCTGTTGGGCGTATAGGTTTGTCTCCACAACAATGTGCTCCATAATTTGCCGATCCCAAATGGCTACAAAAGCGTCATATGGGGTGGCATACGGAGTAGTGGGTCCACAATTAATGTCGGAGAACGTTTCCCTCCTCAACTCAGGTGCGATTTGAGGTTGAGTGAATGCTCTCCACTGGAAGTCAAACTTATCTAGGTTGGCCGTCGCCGACGGCACCTCCGGCTCCGGAACTGAGGGCTCCGCGACTGCGGGCTCCGGGACCGTAGGCTGCAGGACCGGGACCGCTGGCAACTCCTGGACTACGGGCGAAGGCGGCTCAACGGAGGGGGTGAAGTCCGGAGGAGGCCATGAAAAATCAAGGGCCGCTAGTGCGGCCCCTTCTTCCCCATGGACCTCATCCTCGAGTAACGCCCGTACCGTGCGCGGAATCGGCGCCGGCAGAGCGTCCCCGTCCTCCTCCTCCTCCTCCGAAGAGTCTTCCTCACTTCCTAATAAAATTAAAACAATAAAATTAGCTATACTCAGATGGAAGGTGGCGAGCTGCTAGATTTGGTGAAAACTGTATGATTAACTTACCATAGAACAGATGTTCCATGATTTCGTGGTCCTGCAGCGGTCGGCGACGTCCCAACAATAAAGTCCGCCTCGTGGCGCCTCGAGGCGTAGACGATCCACTCCCCGCAGTACGAGGAGTGAGCCTCGACCGTGGCGTCGATGGCCCACTCCCCGCAGCACGAGGAGTGGACGCGCCGCTACCACCGCACTCCAAATATCTATTTAAAGAAATTATAGATTTTATTACTAAATACACAAATAAAAAAAGGTGTTTTTTTTTAATCTCTATACTTACAGTGCCGGTGACGGCACCTGCAGGTCAAGCTCCGGCTCCGGCTCCGGCTCCGGCTCCTCGGCAGGGGTGGGGCCCGGCACATCAGTTGGAATGTCACTGAAATTGAATATTGTATAAGAACAGAAAATAAACCTTATGTTGTCCTCTATTCAAAGTTAAAAAAATATTTAATAATAATATTTAATAATTTACATTGGAACCGACGGCAGCCCAGCATCGTCAGTGCTCCACGCTCCCACATGCTCTCGGATGTTGTACTAAAACATAAATACGTTAAGTCAATACTAAAATGGACACATAATCATAAAAAAGGGTTTCATTTAAATACATACACAGTTGCCGAAGGCAAAATTCTCTTTCGTTTGGGAGCGTGGACCGGCCGCTCCAGGCCACTGCCTCGCGGCACCTCCCTGATATCCAGGCTGCTCATCCTAAAATGAAAATAACATTCGCATCAACTATTTGTTATCTATACAGGGTGTTAGGTAAATGGGTATATGAGCTGACACTAGCCCATGTTAACATAGGCATATAAATGGTATGGTGAAGTCAGAAATTTGATATCATGATTTTAATTTTTTTAATTTTCATACAAAATAAATTTTATAAAATCCGATTTGTATGAAAATTAAAATAATTAAAATGAAGATATCAAATTTCTGACTTCACCATACCATTTATATGACCATGTTAACATGGCCTAGTGTCGGCTCATATACCCATTTACCTAACACCCTGTATAGGTATGACAATATTAAACAAAAATGCTGATAAATTAAAACTATTCTAAAATAATAATTTCAGTGACTTGAGTAAAATTATTCACTTTGCTTAGAATAATAATAAAATTAATCATTACATTGTACATTTTTAATTAAGACCATATTATAAGTGAATCAAGAAGACCATATTATAAGTGAATCAAGATAATAATAAAAACGCTTTATTGTGCACCACACACACAAAACAAAGTAAAGGGCGATAATTACGGTTCCAAAACAGATGGCCGGCCTGTGCCACCACTAGCACCGCCACGTACGCCGCCCCCGCGTGTGCGTACGACGCCCCCGCGTGTGTGTACGCCACCACGCGTACGACCTCCTCTCATTGCACTATAATAACATGCAAAAAAAAAAACAAATGAGCAAAGCAAACTCAAAAACAAATATTAAACATATTACATACACTCGAAAAACATAACCCTCCTTCTGGCGCAGTCGGGTAAAAAACAAAAAATGTAAGTAAAAAGAATTGGCATGAAACCAAAAAAAAATTAATGGATACAGACAAAAACAAAAACAAGTTTGTGTGTCTCATGAAAGTTCCAGTACAGCCTTGGCCAAAAGTATTGAGCACCCATGATACTTTTTGATTTTGAAGGAATTATACATGTGTCTGAATCAAAACAGTTTTTAACAGTTTTATAATGTTTATTTACAACAAAAAATTAATAGTTTGTTGGACCGCCCTTCGCCTTAATTACTGCAGAAATTCTTTTTGGTAAAGACTGAACTAATTTATTACTGCAGACCTCTATTCTGTATGCGCCATCTGCTTTTATGTGTTCTCCGTAGTAGCTGCTGTCTTGTTTAAGCTTATTATATGATTTTTTATGGCACAACTGGCATTACGATTTCTGAGACTTCGCGGAAATTTAGCTATTCTTGATTTTTATTACGATTATTCTTTGGAACAAATCCACTGCTTTTGCTTTTATAGACTTTTAAAATATGTTGTGATACCTGTCTTTTTGGATGTAACCACTTATTTTTTTCCTTTATTGTGTTCTCAGATATCTTTTTGTAACTTTCTCTTAAGCGGAGAGAGTGATCGTCATCTTGTTCCAACTCTGCGGGCATTTCCTCTGCAAGAATTTCATCTGCGAGAAAAGCTTCTATTGTAGGCAGTGGAAGGCTTCCTCGTGTAGCTCTTTTCCAACAGTTTATTACAGTAGGTGAATGAATTCCATTCTAAATATTGTAAGTCATTTGGACTATCACATCAGATGCTGTCTTTGTACATTCCAAGCCATTTTGAATTTGTTCAGCAGGAAGAAGCGGTAAAGCGCTCGCTAGGGCTACTAGACTTCGACTCCTGGTTTGTTTGTGGCCTGGCTTCGGGCGAGTCGTCCAATGATAAAATAGCACCATCATAATGAAATTGACTGACTGACTGGAGGAATGGCGACCGTTTGTGAAGCTTGCCACCAAACCAAGTGTGACGACCACGACCACTCTGGCAAGAGTGTAGCTTCGAAGAAGAAGAAGAATGTAATTTCTAAGAATACTTTCGAAATGGCGTTCATAGCACCTTTTTCTTAATCGATTTATGAAGTTTACGTAGGTACCATTCTGGTGTTTTGCACTTTGTCATGTCGAACAAAATTATGTAGCTTTTCTCAGTTCAATTCGACATAAGTGGGAATACCAAAGGTTTGATAGTTACTGGGATTTCCTGAGCAACGCTTTTTACAATAAGTGAATGAATTCTAAATATTGTATAGGTACATCATTTGGACTATCCCATCAGATGCTGTCTTTGCACATTCCAAGCTATTTTGAAGGGGCTTGACAGAAAGAAGCAATAACGCGCCCGCTAGGGCTACTAGTCTTCGACCTGGTTTGTTTTAAAACACTTCCTTTTCTTCCAAATACTTCGGGCGAGTTCGGCCAAACCAACCAATGTTTACTGATCGCCATCGCCATCGCGCACATTTAGGCTGCACACGTTGGTTTGGCGGATTTTTACGCGCGTTCTGAAGAACGTGCTTCAAAACTTCTGTTTTTCTTTCCGTTTAATCCTTTATTAGGTTCATCAGATGAAATTATATTATTCACAAGTGTGACCATTACTTTTCGTGTATACCTGTAGAGATTCTCATAAAACACAACCTAAATCAATGACGTGGTTGAAAATTATCTCGACAGACGTTTGTGGGACATAATAACTTATTGGTCAACACAATAAAACACGACAAAAATTTAATTTTTCTTTTCTAATAATATTGGCACTAAATCTCTCAACTTCTCACTGTGTGTTCTTTTGCTCTTTTTGTAGTTCTGGAATGATTTCAAAACGGTTCTTTTTCAGCGGCATGCCAATTGTCTACTGAATTTTAAGTAATAGGCAAGTCCTCGCCTAAACGTTCGATGTTAGAAAAAAAAATACTGGGGGGCTATTAGCCCAGGCGATTTTTTAAAAATGAGTCGTCGTAATTGTACGCGCCAGCATTAAAACCTCATACAATTCAAACTCATGACACACTATTCTTTATTAGTCCAGTCATTACGTACATTCAAAAAAGAAAATGAATTTGCGCTTCTAATTTTTTAATATGTTGTAGGGGATGCCTAGAAAAGCTTAACTTGAGATTGTCGACCAAACTTTCCTAGGAGCTNTAGCTTTCTTTGTGCTCTACAATAACGCCCGAACCATTTTTAGCGTATCATGCATCGTTATCGAGATATCGATCGATAAAGTCAAAAATTTTGGACACAAATTATTTCGGAATAATTAAATAATTAACGTCAGATACGTACAACATAACTTCGAAGGAAAGGTTGCAATCATATTCGACGGTTATCCGACTGATATGACACTCGCTGGAACGAAAACTTCGGAAAGAGTACGACGTTCGAGAAAAAACCAATCGCCGGAGTTCACATTCGATGAGACAACTACTCCAAAAGTTAGCCAGGAGAAGTTTCTCACAAGGGATCAAAACAAGAACCAACTAATACAAATGCTTTGCCGTTACTTAAAAAAAAGTAATTAAAAAGTAATTAAAAGTAATTAAATTTTACTTTTTACTTTTTAATTAATTATTTAATTATTTCGGAATTTTTCATATTTATTAAGACCCAAAGAAAAAAAAAGAAAAAAACAAAAATTGTGTCCAAAATTTTTGACTTTATCGATCGATATCTCGATAACGATGCATGATACGCTAAAAATGGTTCGGGCGTTATTGTAGAGCACAAAGAAAGCTACAAAAAGTGTCCTACAAAAATTTTCGAATCTCATCGGATAGCCGAGTTATTGCCGAAAAACAAATTTTAAGCGTTTTCCAAGATGGCGGCGAAAGCTCCTAGGAAAGCTTGGTCGACAATCTCAAGTTAAGCTTTTCTAGGTATCCCCTACAACATATTAAAAAATTAGAAGCGCAAATTCATTTTCTTTTATTTGCCTTTTTTTCGGACGAAATGACTGGACTATATCTAAAGATTGCGATTTGAAATTTAGTAACTGTTCCAAATACATAGAGGCTTGTACTCTTATGTCTTGGTATTTTTCTAATAGGTTGTTCCAAATTATGTAATAGTTCTCACCAGTAGGTGGAATACCCGAGCAAATTGTAAGTGCTTTTCCGGAAAGTTCCTATAAGGTATTAAGCCTTTTCACCTGGAGACAAACCAGTGTTCTCATGAATAAGAGTTTTAAAATTTTGGTAAAAAACGGGCCACTTGGAAAGGGCTCCGTCGAAAGAGACTAGTTCTAAAGGCGATAATTTTTTTATGAACTCTTGTTTGTGACGCTCTGTGTTGGCTTTTAGTTGTGCGATGGAGCTTTGCACCGAAAGGATGTTACAGTACAAATCGTCAAAAGAGTTGAGTGCGGAAAATGTAGGTTTTTGAGTTCCTCATCATGTTTCATAAAACACAAATTAAGCTCGTCAATGGTATCAAAAAAATCCGATCTTGTTTTTTCAATAGAATGCATGCGAGACATGAACATTAAAATTTGTTCAAACTGAGAGTCGGAGACCTTTAGGCTGAGGTCGTATAGATCCTGAACCCTCTGAAAAAGCGCTTCTTTTTTTAGCTTCAAGAAAATTAATTTTGCGTTTTACTTCCTCCATTGTATTGTAGGTGAGCAAACACACGCACGAGAGCTAGCGGCAAAAATAAATTAAATTCTGCGTATTTATTTATAATCCAGTAGGAAATAAAATGCGTAGCGTAGGTAGGTATGTGAGCAAATTTGAAATTAACGCGATAGTAAACAAAAATAAATAATGGAATGTGAAATGTGTCAAATGTCAATCGTATCGAAATTTCTAGAAAGAATGTGTCAAACGAGCGAATTTTCTAGAGGGTTGTCAAAATGCGTGAAAATGTGTAGTTGTGATTTTATGTAAGTGTAAAGGATAGGAAACGAAACTAAGCCTCTCCGGGCGCGCCATTCAACGCTTCGTTAACAACGAAACTGAAAATGGCTCTAGATTTGTAATTTTGATAAAGACAAGTTAGATTTCAAATACAAACAAAAGATTTCGAAGTAACATAAGCATTTTAGTTAAAATTAAAATTGCCTCTACCTGTAGCGGAGAATAATGTTGTGGCAGGCCTTTGTTCAAACGATCATTGCAAACGTTGTGATAGGGATAGAGACATGCGATTTTTGGTTTTACGAAGGTAATACGATAGAGAATAATACAAAGTAATAAAAACTACCGGTTATAGGGACATTTTTTGGAGAAATTTATCAAATAACCAAAAAAACACGAATTTAAAAGCAGTTTTTTTTTCAAAAAGTATCATTTTCTATTATTTGTTGGCCTTTTTTGTATACTTTATGTATTTTTTAGTATCGTCTGTTATTAAACATAATTACTGTTTTTATTTTATCAGAATATACCGCTTAGTTTAAAAGTTATTACGTTTTCTTTACAATAAGTAATTGGAAGAAAAAAAATTCTATAAATTTTGTAAAAAAAATCTCAAAAAAAATTTGACCTCTTTTTTGTCTATAAGAATAGGTCTAGTTTCATCTATTTTCAACCGACTTTAAAAAAGGAGGAGGTTCTCAATTCGACCCGTATGTTTTTTTTTTTCTATGTTTGTTACGCGATAACTCCGCCAATTATGAACCGATTTGAACA
>NW_021132136.1:0-1173 GCF_004193835.3 Ostrinia furnacalis | reverse complement strand
GAGGAGAACTGTAGGCCTAAGATGCGCGCCGTGATAACTTTTATCGACGTCAAAATATATGGGCAAAATCGATAAAACGGCGTGATAACTGCTTATCGCGGCGCGCATCTTAGGCCTACTGGTTTTAGATTCAGTTGCAAGATAACTAACAAGCGAAGTGCTTGTAAAAATGGTACGCATATCTTTTTTGCGACTAGACTTCTTAGAGTATTATACCATTTTGGAATCTTGGATAGTTGCGTCAACTTTATAAAAAACTTGCCGCAGTAGTGTTCATACTTTTTTTTTACAAAACGATGAGTAAAATTGGAGTGAAAGTAAAAATCGTTCAAAATTTTAAGGAAATAAAATACACTCGGCAACAAATAAATCGCACCTCCCGCGACAAGCACTTATCAAACGTATGCATCCCCACTTCCCACCAACATTGGTACCATTTGAAAGCCTAGTTCTAAACTTCATTTCATTAAAGGAAAGGTTTTTACCCCAAAAATGTGTCTTTACAAGGATCCAGAGTCACTTCTTCAAAAAATAGGTAGTTACGCTAGAGCCATTTTTATGACTATAAAACTGTTAAGTTGGGATTAATCGCTATCCATCTGTTAAAGAGGACACGTGAGATCTTTATTTGGTTTTATAACCACAAAAATTGGTCTAATTGATCCCAGAGGTGAGCCCAAAGTGAGGTCTATTTTCAAGTCACATTTATGGTATATGTTAATCATTTATTTAGAAATGAAATGTATTTTTCTTTAAGGATATTTATTGGGCTTTCAAATAACACCAATATTGTTGGGCTACCATAATTGTGTCAGAAGAAAATCTTTAAAGTTCGCGTCGCGGAAGGTGCGGTTTATTTGATGTTGAGTGTATTTTGATTAACTTTTGTGTAAAAACTGCAAGGATTCTGGGGGTTTTAAGAGTTGGGGTGGACAGCAACACTACTTAAGTTGCCGATACAAACAAAAAAACAGAAATATTTTAAAAATGGTAGTCGTGGTAATGTAAAATATCATAAGGGGTGCCAATATTCGAAGAATTTCGTAATTTATTGTGGAACTTAAAAAATAATTGAGATAGATTTTTTTCCTTATTTTTCCTAAAGTAGTCATCATGACTATGACCATCCTGCGGCGCCGGCTTATCCTTGAATTTTGGGACACGTTGACTTTT